>NW_026735225.1:0-152986 GCF_949786415.1 Peromyscus eremicus | reverse complement strand
GTTTCCTAAGCAGAATTGAACTAGATATGGCCGTGTGTGTAGGAAGCACAGTTCTTTTGTTCTGAGCAAGCTCACTGTTCTGGCCCTATAGAAAACACAGTAGAGTAGAAGAGTGATCTTTTCTCAAAAGCAGAGTGTGTTTCTTGTAAGGCGAGCTAGCGTTTGTTTCCCAGTCCTAAATGGATTTGAATCACATGCAGTTTTTGATCCTATGAGCAAGAGTTGTTTTCTGGTAAGGAAAGTCACTATAGTGCTCCCATTGCCATACACAGTGCAAATAGCACTCGCCTCTGTTCCCAGCAAGTACAGTGTATTGGACTGAATAGGAGATACTGTTCTTGTCAGTTTCCTAAGCAGAGTTGAACTACATATGGCCCGTGTGTGTCAGAAGCACAGTTCTTTTGTTCTGAGCAAGCTCACTGTTTGGACCCCACAGGAAACACAGTAGAGTGGAGGAGTTCTCTTTTTTCAAAAGCAGAGTATGTTTCTTGTAAGGCGAACTAGTGCTTGTTTCCCAGTCTGAAATGGAGTTGAATCCCATGCAGTTTCTGGTCCTACGAGCAAGAGATGTTAACTGGTAAGAAGAGTCACTATTGCGCTCCCATTGCCATATACAGTGGAAATAGCTCTCGCATCTGTTCCCAGCAAGTACAGTGTATTGGACTGAAGAGGAGCTACTGTTCTTGTCAGTTTCCTAAGCGGAGTTAAACTAGATATGGCCCGTGAGTGTAGGAAGCACCGTTCTTTTGTTCTGAGCAAGCTCACTGTTCGAACCCATAGTAAACACAGTAGATTAGAAGAGTGCTCTTTTCTCAAAAGCAGAGTGTGTTCCTTATAAGGCGAGCTAGCATTTGTTTCCCAGTCCTAAATGGAGTTGAATCACATGCAGTTTCTGGTCCTATGCGCAAGAGTTGTTTTCTGGTAAGAAGAGTGACTATTGCACTCCCATTGTCATACACAGGGCAAATAGCACTGGCATCTGTTCCCAGCATGTACAGTGTATTGGACTGAAGAGGATCTACTGTTCTTGTCAGTTTCCTAAGCAGAATTGAACTAGATATGGCCATGTCTGTAGGAAGCACAGTTCTTTTGTTCTGAGCAAGCTCAATGTTCTGGCCCTATAGAAAACACAGTAGAGTACAAGACTGATCTTTTCTCAAAAGCAGAGTGTGTTTCTTGTAAGGCGAGCTAGCGTTTGTTTCCCAGTCCTAAATGGATTTGAATCACATGCAGTTTTTGATCCTACGAGCAAGAGTTGTTTTCTGGTAAGGAAAGTCACTATAGCGCTCCCATTGCCATACACAGTGCAAATAGCACTCGCCTCTGTTCCCAGCAAGTACAGTGTATTGGACTGAAGAGGAGATAGTGTTCTTGTCAGTTTCCTAAGCAGAGTTGAACTAGATATGGCCCGTGTGTGTCAGAAGCACAGTTCTTTTGTTCTGAGCAAGCTCACTGTTTGGACCCCACAGGAAACACAGTAGAGTGGAGGAGTTCTCTTTTTTCAAAAGCGGAGTATGTTTCTTGGAAGGCGACCTAGTGTTTGTTTCGCAGTCCTAAATGGAGTTGAATCACATGCAGTTTCTGGTCCTATGAGCAAGAGGTGTTTTCTGGTAAGAAGAGACACTATTGCGGTCCCATTGTCATACACATTGCAAATAGCACTGGCATCTGTTCCCTGCATGTACATTGTATTGGACTGAAGAGGATCTACTGTTCTTGTGAGTTTCCTAAGCAGAATTGACCTGGATATGGCCCGTGTGTGTAGGAAGCACAGTTCTTTTGTTCTGAGCAAGCTCACTGTTCGGACCCCATAGGAATCACTGTAAAGTAGGAGAGTGCTCTTTTCTCAAAAGCAGAGTGTGTTTCTTGTAAGGCGAGCTGGCTTTTGTTTTGCAGTCCTAAATGGAGTTGAATCACATGCAGTTTCTGGTCCTACGAGCAAGAGTTGTTTTCTGGTAAGAATAGTCACTATTGAGCTCCCATTGTCATACACAGGGCAAATAGCTCTCGCGTCTGTTCCAAAAATGTACAGTGTATTGGACTGAAGAGGAGCTACTGTTCTTTTCCGTTTCCTAAGCGGAGTTAACTAGATATGGCCCGTGTGTGTAGGAAGCACAGTTCTTTTGTTCTGAGCAAGCTCACTCTTTTGGCCCTATAGGAAACACAGTAGAGTAGAAGAGTGCTCTTTTCTCAAAAGCAGAGTGTGTTTCTTGTAAGGCGAGCTAGTGTTTGTTTCCCAGTCCTAGATTGAGTTGAATCACATGCAGTTTTTGGTCCTACGAGCTAGAGTTGTTTTCTGGTAAGGAAAGTCACTATTGCGCTCCCATTGCCACACACAGTGCAAAGAGGACTCGCGTCTGTTCCCATCAAGTACAGTGTATTAGACTGAAGAGGAGCTACTGTTCTTGTCAGTTTCCTAAGCAGAGTTGAACTAGATATGGTCCGTGTGTGTAGGAAGCCCAGTTCTTTTGTTCTGAGCAAGCTCACTATTCTGGCCCTATAGGAAACACAGTAGAGTAGAAAAGTGCTCTTTTCTGAGAAGCAGAGTGTGTTCCTTGTAAGGCGGGCTAGCATTTGTTTCCCAGTCCTAAATGGAGTTGAATAACATGCAGTTTCTGGTCCTACGAGCAAGAGTTGTTTTCTGGTAAGAAGAGTCACTATAGCACTCCCATTGTCATACACAGGGCAAATAGCACTGGCGTCTGTTCCCAGCATGTACAGTGTATTGGACTGAAGAGGAGCTACTGTTCTTGTCAGTTTCCTAAGCAGAATTGAACTAGATATAGCCATGTGTGTAGGAAGCACAGTTCTTTTGTTCTGAGCAAGCTGACTGTTTGGACACCATAGGAAACAGAGTAGAGTAGAAGAGTGCTCTTTTCTCAAAAGCAGAGTGTGTTTCTTATAAGGCGAACTAGTGCTTGTTTCCCAGTCTGAAATGGAGTTGAATCCCATGCAGTTTCTGGTCCTACGAACAAGAGATGTTAACTGGTAAGAAGAGTCACTATTGCGCTCCCATTGCCATATACAGTGGAAATAGCTCTTGCGTCTGTTCCCAGCAAGTAAAGTGTATTGGACTGAAGAGGAGCTACTGTTCTTGTCAGTTTCCTAAGCGGAGTTAAACTAGATATGGCCCGTGTGTGTAGGAAGCACAGTTCTTTTGTTCTGAGCAAGCTCACTCTTTTGGCCATATAGGAAACACAGTAGAGTAGAAGAGTGCTCTTTTCTCAAAAGCAGTGTGTGTTTCTTGTAAGGCGAGCTAGCTTTTGTTTCCCAGTCCTAAATGGAGTTGAATCACATGCAGTTTTTGGTCCTACGAGCTAGAGTTGTTTTCTGGTAAGGAAAGTCACTATTGCGCTCCCATTGCCACACACAGTGCAAAGAGGACTCGCGTCTGTTCCCATCAAGTACAGTGTATTGGACTGAAGAGGAGCTACTGTTCTTGTCAGTTTCCTAAGCAGAGTTGAACTAGATATGGCCCGTGTGTGTAGGAAGCCCAGTTATTTTGAACTGTAAGCTCACTGATGGAACACATAGGAAACAGAGTAGAGTAGAAGAGTGCTCTTTTCTCAAAAGCAGAGTGTGTTTCTTGTAAGGCGAGCTAGCGTTTGTTTCCCAGTCCTAAATGGAGTTGAATCACATGCAGTTTTTGGTCCTACGAGCTAGACTTCTTTTCTGGTAAGGAAAGTCACTATGCGCTCCCATTGCCACACACAGTGCAAATAGCTCTCGCGTCTGTTCCCAGCAAGTACAGTGTATTGTACTGAAGAGGAGCTACTGTTCTTGTCAGTTTCCTCAGCAGAATTGAACTAGATATGGCCATGTTTGTAGGAAGCACAGTTCTTTTGTTCTGAGTAAACTCACTGTTCTGACCCTATAGGAAACACAGTAGAATAGAAGAGTGCTCTTTTCTCAAAAGCAGAGTGTTTTTCTTATAAAGCGAGCTAGCGTTTGTTTCCCAGTCCTAAATGGAGTTGAATCACATGCAGTTTCTGTTCCTAAGAGCAAGAGTTGTTTTCTGGTAAGAAGAGTCACTATTGTGCTCCCATTGTCATACACAGGGCAAATAGCACTGGCGTCTGTTCCCAGCAAGTACAGTGTATGGGACGGAAGAGGACCTACTGTTCTTGTCAGTTTCCTAAGCAGAATTGAACTAGATATGGCGGTGTGTGTAGGAAGCACAGTTCTTTTGTTCTGAGCAAGCTCACTATTCTGACCCTATAGGAAACATAGTAGAGTAGCAGAGTGCTCTTTTCTCAAAAGCAGAGTGTTTTCTTATAAAGCGGGGTAGCATTTGTTTCCCAGTCCTAAATGGAGTTGAATCACATGCAGTTTCTGTTCCTAAGAGCAAGAGTTGTTTTCTGGTAAGAAGAGTCACTGTTGTGCTCCCATTGTCATACACAGGGCAAATAGCACTGGCGTCTGTTCCCAGCAAGTACAGTGTATGGGACGGAAGAGGACCTACTGTTCTTGTCAGTTTCCTAAGCAGAATTGAACTAGATATGGCGGTGTGTGTAGGAAGCACAGTTCTTTTGTTCTGAGCAAGCTCACTGTTTTGGCCCTGTAGGAAACACAGTACAGTAGAAGAGTGCTCTTTTCTCAAAAGCAGAGTGTGTTTCTTGTAAGGCGAGCTAGCATTTGTTTCCCAGTCCTAAATGGAGTTGAATCACATGCAGTTTCTGGTCCTACGAGCAAGAGTTGTTTTCTAGTAAGAAGAGTCACTACTGTGCTCCCATTGTCATACACACAGCAAATAGCAATGGCGTCTGTACCCAGCATGTACAGTGTATTGGACTGAAGAGGATCTACTGTTCTTGTCAGTTTCCTAAGCAGAATTGAACTAGATATGGCCGTGTGTGTAGGAAGCACAGTTCTTTTGTTCTGAGCAAGCTCATTGTTCTGGCCCTATAGAAAACACAGTAGAGTAGAAGAGTGATCTTTTCTCCAAAGCAGAGTGTGTTTCTTGTAAGGCGAGCTAGCGTTTGGTTCCCAGTCCTAAATGGAGTTGAATCACATGCAGTTTTTGGTCCTACGAGCCTGAGTTGTTTTTTGGTATGGAAAGTCACTATTGCGCTCCCATTGACATACACAGTGCAAATAGCACTCGTGTCTGTTCCCAGCAAGTACAGTGTATTGGACAGAAGAGGAGCTACTGTTCTTGTCAGTTTCCTAAGCAGAGTTGAACTAGATATGGCCCCTGTGTGTAGGAAGCACAGTTCTTTTGTTCTGAGCAAGCTCACTGTTTGGACCCCATAGGAAACACTGTAGAGTAGAAGAGTGCTCTTTTCTCAAAAGCAGAGTGTGTTTCTTGTAAGGCGAGCTGGCTTTTGTTTTGCAGTCCGAAATGGAGTTGAATCACATGCAGTTTCTGGTCCTACGAGCAAGAGTTTTTTTCTGGTAAGAAGAGTCACTATTGAGCTCCCATTGTCATACACAGGGCAAATAGCTCTCGCGTCTGTTCCAAAAATGTACAGTGTATTGGACTGAAGAGGAGCTACTGTTCTTGTCAGTTTCCTAAGCAGAGTTGAACTAGATATGGTCCGTGTGTGTAGGAAGCCCAGTTCTTTTGTTCTGAGCAAGCTCACTATTCTGGCCCTATAGGAAACACAGTAGAGTAGAAGAGTGCTCTTTTCTGAGAAGCAGAGTGTGTTTCTTGTAAGGCGAGCTAGCATTTGTTTCCCAGTCCTAAATGGAGTTGAATAACATGCAGTTTCTGGTCCTACGAGCAAGAGTTGTTTTCTGGTAAGAAGAGTCACTATTGCGCTCCCATTGTCATACACAGGGCAAATAGCACTGGCGTCTGTTCCCAGCATGTACAGTGTATTGGACTGAAGAGGAGCTACTGTTCTTGTCAGTTTCCTAAGCAGAATTGAACTAGATATAGCCATGTGTGTAGGAAGCACAGTTCTTTTGTTCTGAGCAAGCTGACTGTTCGGACACCATAGGAAACAGAGTAGAGTAGAAGAGTGCTCTTTTCTCAAAAGCAGAGTGTGTTTCTTGTAAGGCGAACTAGTGCTTGTTTCCCAGTCTGAAATGGAGTTGAATCCCATGCAGTTTCTGGTCCTACGAACAAGAGATGTTAACTGGTAAATAGAGTCACTATTGCGCTCCCTTTGCCATATACAGTGCAAATAGCTCTCGCGTCTGTTCCCAGCAAGTAAAGTGTATTGGATTGAAGAGGAGCTACTGTTCTTGTCAGTTTCCTAAGCGGAGTTAAACTAGATATGGCCCGTGTGTGTAGGAAGCACAGTTCTTTCGTTCTGAGCAAGCTCACTCTTTTGGCCATATAGGAATCACAGTAGAGTACAAGAGTGCTCTTTTCTCAAAAGCAGAGTGTGTTTCTTGTAAGGCGAGCTAGCGTTTGTTTCCCAGTCCTAAATTGAGTTGAATCACATGCAGTTTTTGGTCCTACGAGCTAGAGTTGTTTTCTGGTAAGGAAAGTCACTATTGCGCTCCCTTTGCCACACACAGTTCAAAGAGGACTCGCGTTTGTTCCCATCAAGTACAGTGTATTGGACTGAAGAGGAGCTACTGTTCTTGTCAGTTTCCTAAGCAGAGTTGAACTAGATATGGCCCGTTTGTGTAGGAAGCCCAGTTATTTTGAACTGTAAGCTCACTGATGGAACACATAGGAAACAGAGTAGAGTAGAAGAGTGCTCTTTTCTCAAAAGCAGAGTGTTTTTCTTGTAAGGCGAGCTAGCGTTTGTTTCCCAGTCCTAAATGGAGTTGAATCACATGCAGTTTTTGGTCCTACGAGCTAGACTTCTTTTCTGGTAAGGAAAGTCACTATGCGCTCCCATTGCCACACACAGTGCAAATAGCTCTCGCGTCTGTTCCCAGCAAGTACAGTGTATTGTACTGAAGAGGAGCTAATGTTCTTGTCAGTTTCCTCAGCAGAATTGAACTAGATATGGCCATGTTTGTAGGAAGCACAGTTATTTTGTTCTGAGTAAGCTCACTGTTCTGACCTATAGGAAATACCTTAGAGTAGAAGAGTGATCTTTTCTCAAAAGCAGAGTGTGTTTCTTGTAAGGGGAGCCAGCATTTGTTTCCCAGTCCTAAATGGAGTTGAATCACATGCATTTTTTGATCCTACGAGCAAGCGTTGTTTTCTGGTAAGGAAAGTCACTATTGCGCTCCCATTGCCACACACAGTGCAAAGAGGACTCGCGTCTGTTCCCATCAAGTACAGTGTATTGGACTGAAGAGGAGCTACTGTTCTTGTCAGTTTCCTAAGCAGAGTTGAACTAGATATGGCCCGTGTGTGTAGGAAGGACAGTTCTTTTCTACTGTAAGCTCACTGATCGAACCCAAAGAAACACAGTAGAGTAGAAGAGTGCCCTTTTCTCAAAAACAGAGTGTGTTTCTTGTTAGGCGAGCTAGCATTTGTTTCCCAGTCCTAAATGGAGTTGAATCACATCCAGTTTTTGGTCCTACGAGCAAGAGTTGTTTTCTGGTAAGGAAAGTCACTATTGCGCTCCCATTGCCATACACAGTGCAAATAGCACTCGCCTCTGTTCCCATCAAGTACAGTGTATTGGACTGAAGAGGAGCTACTGCTCTTGTCAGTTTCGTAAGCAGAATTGACCTAGATATTGCCCGTGTGTGTAGGAAGCACAGTTCTTTTGTTCTGAGCAAGCTCACTCTTTTGGCCCTATAGGAAACACAGTAGAGTAGAAGAGTGCTCTTTTCTCAAAAGCAGAGTGTGTTTCTTGTAAGGCGAGCTAGCGTTTGTTTCCCAGTCCTAAATGGAGTTGAATCACATGCAGTTTTTGGTCCTACGAGCTAGACTTCTTTTCTGGTAAGGAAAGTCACTATGCGCTCCCATTGCCACACACATTGCAAAGAGGACTCACGTATGGTCCCATCAAGTACAGTGTATTGGACTGAAGAGGAGCTACTGTTCTTGTCAGTTTCCTAAGCAGAGTTGAACTAGATATGGCCCGTGTGTGTAGGAAGCAAAGTTCTTTTGTTCTGAGAAAGCTGTCTGTTCGGACCCCATAGGAAACACAGTAGAGTAGAGGAGTGCTCTTTTCTCAAAGCAGTGTGTGTTTCTTGTAAGGCGAACTAGTGCATGTTTCCCAGTCTGAAATGGAGTTGAATCCCATGCAGTTTCTGGTCCTACGAGCAAGGGATGTTAACTGGTAAGAAGAGTCACTATTGCCCTCCCATTGCCATATACAGTGCAAATAGCTCTCGCGTTGTTCCCAGCAAGTACAGTGTATTGGACTGAAGAGGAGCTACTGTTCTTGTCAGTTTCCTAAGCGGAGTTAAACTAGATATGGCCCGTGTGTGTAGGAAGCACAGTTCTTTTGTTCTGAGCAAGCTCACTATTTTGGCCCTATAGGAAACACAGTAGAGTAGAAGAGTGCACTTTTCTGAGAAGCAGAGTGTGTTTCTTGTAAGGCGAGCTAGCATTTGTTTCCCAGTCCTAAATGGAGTTGAATCACATGCAGTTTCTGGATCTACGAGCAAGAGTTGTTTTCTGGTAAGAAGAGTCACTATTGCGCTCCCATTGTCATACACAGGGCAAATAGCACTGGCGTCTGTTCCCAGCATATACAGTGTATTGGACTGAAGAGGATCTACTGTTCTTGTCAGTTTCCTAAGCGGAATTGAACTAGATATGGCCGTGTGTGAGGGAAGCACAGTTCTTTTGTTC
Organism: Peromyscus eremicus; assembly: GCF_949786415.1. NCBI lineage: Eukaryota > Metazoa > Chordata > Mammalia > Rodentia > Cricetidae > Peromyscus > Peromyscus eremicus. Next base: position 144,327 of record NW_026735225.1, on the reverse strand, counting down.
TGAGCAAGCTCACTGTTTTGGCCCTATACGAAACACAGTAGATTAGATGAGTGCTCTTTTCTCAAAAGCAGAGTGAGTTTCTTTTAAGGCGAGCTAGCGTTTGTTTCCTAGTCCTAAATGGAGTTGAATCACATGTAGTTTTTGGTCCTACGAGCTAGAGTTGTTTTCTGGTAAGGAAAGTCACTATTGCGCTGCCATTGCCCCACACAGTGCAAAGAGGACTCGCGTTTCTTCCCATCAAGTACAGTGTATTGGACTGAAGAGGAGCTACTGTTCTTGTCAGTTTTCTAAGCAGAGTTGAACTAGATATGGCCCCTGTGTGTAGGAAGCACAGTTCTTTTGTTCTGAGCAAGAGGACTGTTCGGACCCCATAGGAAACACAGTAGAGTAGAAGAGTGCTCTTTTCTCAAAAGCAGAGTGTGTTTCTTGTAAGGCGAACTAGTGCTTGTTTCCCAGTCTGAAATGGAGTTGAATCCCATGCAGTTTCTAATCCTACGAGCAAGAGATGTTAACTGGTAAGAAGAGTCACTATTGCGCTCCCATTGCCATATACAGTGGAAATAGCTCTCGCGTCTGTTCCCAGCAAGTACAGTGTATGGGAATGAAGAGGAGCTACTGTTCTTGTCAGTTTCCTAAGTGGAGTTAAACTAGATATGGCCCGTGAGTGTAGGAAGCACCGTTCTTTTGTTCTGAGCAAGCTCACTGTTCGAACCCATAGTAAACACAGTAGATTAGAATAGTGCTCTTTTCTCAAAAGCAGAGTGTGTTCCTTATAAGGCGAGCTAGCATTTGTTTCCCAGTCCTAAATGGAGTTGAATCACATGCAGTTTCTGGTCCTATGCGCAAGAGTTGTTTTCTGGTAAGAAGAGTGACTATTGCATTCCCATTGTCATACACAGGGCAAATAGCACTGGCATCTGTTCCCAGCATGTACAGTGTATTGGACTGAAGAGGATCTACTGTTCTTGTCAGTTTCCTAAGCAGAATTGAACTAGATATGGCCATGTCTGTAGGAAGCACAGTTCTTTTGTTCTGAGCAAGCTCAATGTTCTGGCCCTATAGAAAACACAGTAGAGTAGAAGACTGATTTTTTCTCAAAAGCAGAGTGTGTTTCTTGTAAGGCGAGCTAGCGTTTGTTTCCCAGTCCTAAATGGATTTGAATCACATGCAGTTTTTGATCCTACGAGCAAGAGTTGTTTTCTGGTAAGGAAAGTCACTATAGTGCTCCCATTGCCATACACAGTGCAAATAGCACTCGCCTCTGTTCCCAGCAAGTACAGTGTATTGGACTGAATAGGAGATACTGTTCTTGTCAGTTTCCTAAGCAGAGTTGAACTAGATATGGCCCGTGTGTGTCAGAAGCACAGTTCTTTTGTTCTGAGCAAGCTCACTGTTTGGACCCCACAGAAAACACAGTAGAGTGGAGGAGTTCTCTTTTTTCAAAAGCAGAGTATGTTTCTTGTAAGGCGAGCTAGCGTTTGTTTCGCAGTCCTAAATGGAGTTGAATCACATGCAGTTTCTGGTCCTATGAGCAAGAGGTGTTTTCTGGTAAGAAGAGACACTATTGCGGTCCCATTGTCATACACATTGCAAATAGCACTGGCATCTGTTCCCTGCATGTACATTGTATTGGACTGAAGAGGATCTACTGTTCTTGTGAGTTTCCTAAGCAGAATTGACCTGGATATGGCCCGTGTGTGGGAAGCACAGTTCTTTGTTCTGAGCAAGCGCACTGTTCGGACCCCATAGGAATCACTGTAGAGTAGGAGAGTGCTCTTTTCTCAAAAGCCGAGTGTGTTTCTAGTAAGGCGAGCTAGCATTTGTTTCGCAGTCCTAAATGGAGTTGAATCCCATGCAGTTTCTGGTCCTATGAGCAAGAGTTGTTTTCTGGTAAGAAGAGTCACTATTGTGCTCCCATTGTCATTCACAGGCCAAATAGCACTGGCGTCTGTTCCCAGCATGTACAGTGTATTGGACTGAAGAGGATCTACTGTTCTTGTCAGTTTCCTAAGCAGAGTGAACTAGATATATTCGGTGTGTGTAAGAAGCACAGTTCTTTTGTTCTGAGCAAGCTCACTATTCTGGCCCTACAAAAAACACATTAGAGTAGAAGAGTGCTGTTTTCTCAAAAGCAGAGTGTGTTTATTGTAAGGCGAGCTAGCGTTTGTTTCCCAGTTCTAAATGGAGTTGAATCACATGCAGTTTCTGGTCTTATGAGCAAGAGTTGTTTTCTGGTAAGAAGAGTCACTATTGTGCTCCCATTATCATACACAGGGCAAATAGCACTGGCGTCTGTTCCCAGCATGTACAGTGTATTGGACTGAAGAGGAGCTACTGTTCTTGTCAGTTTCCTAAGCAGAGTTGAACTAGATATAGCCCGTGTGTGTACGAAGCACAGTTCTTTTGCTCTGAGTAAGCTCACTGTTCTGGCCCTATAGGAAACACTGTAGAGTAGAAGAGTGATCTTTTCTCAAAAGCAGAGTGTTCCTTGTAAGGGGAGCTAGCATTTGTTTCCGAGTCCTAAATGGAGTTGAATCACATGCAGTTTTTGATCCTACGAGAAAGAGTTGTTTTCTGGTAAGGAAAGTCACTATTGCGCTCCCATTGCCACACACAGTGCAAAGAGGACTCGCGTCTGTTCCCATCAAGTACAGTGTATTGGACTGAAGAGCAGCTACTGTTCTTGTCAGTTTCCTAAGCAGAGTTGAACTATATTTGGCCCGTGTGTGTAGGAAGCCCAGTTCTTTTGTACTGTAAGCTCACTGATCGAACCCATAGGAAACACATTAGAGTAAAAGAGTGAACTTTTCTCAAAAGCAGAGTGTGTTTCTTGTAAGGCAAGCTAGCATTTGTTTCCCAGTCCTAAATGGAGTTGAATCACATGCATTTTCTTGTCCTAGGAGCAAGAGTTGTTTTCTGGTAAGAAGAGACACTATTGCGCTCCCATTGTCATACACAGGGCAAATAGCACTGGCGTCTGTTCCCAGCATGTACAGTGTATTGGACTGAAGAGGATCTACTGTTCTTGTCAGTTTCCTAAGCAGAAATGAACTAGATATGGCCGTGTGTGTAGGAAGCACAGTTCTTTTGTTCTGAGCAAGCTCACTGTTCTGGCCCTATAGAAAACACAGTAGAGTAGAAGAGTGATCTTTTCTAAAAAGCAGAGTGTGTTTCTTGTAAGGCGAGCTAGTGCTTGTTTCCCAGTCCTAAAAGGAGTTGAATCACATGCCGTTTTTGGTCCTACGAGCAAGAGTTGTTTTCTGGTAAGGAAAGTCACTATTGTGCTCCCATTGCCATACACAATGCAAATAGCACTCACGTCTGTTCCCATTAAGTACAGTGTATTGGACTGTAGTGTAGCTACTGTTCTTGTCAGGTTCCTAAATAGAGTTGAACAGATATGGCCCGTGTGTGTAGGAAGCACAGTTCTTTTGTTCTGAGCAAGCTCACTGTTCAGACCACATAGGAAACACTGTAGAGTAGTAGAGTGCTCTTTTCTCAAAAGCAGAGTGTGTTTCTTGTAAGGCGAGCTAGCGTTTGTTTTGCAGTCCTAAATGGAGTTGAATCACATGCAGTTTCTTGTCCTAGGAGCAAGAGTTGTTTTGTGGTAAGAAGAGTCACTATTGAGCTCCCATTGTCATACACAGGGCAAATAGCAGTGGCGTCTGTTCCCAGCAAGTACAGTGTATTGGACTGAAGAGGAGCTATTGTTCTTGTCAGTTTCCTAAGCAGAGTTGAACTAGATATAGCCCGTGTGTGTAGGAAGCACAGTTCTTTTGTTCTGAGCAAGCTCACTGTTTGGAACTTAAAGGAAACACAGAAGAGTAGAAGAGTGCTCTTTTATCATAAGCAGAGTGTGTTTCTTATAAGGCGAGCTAGCGTTTGTTTCGCAGTACTAAATGGAGTTGAATCACATGCAGTTTTTGGTCCTACGAGCAAGAGTTGTTTTCTGGTAAGGAAAGTCACTATTGTGCTCCCATTGCCATACACAGTGCAAATAGCACTCGCGTCTGTTCCCATTAAGTACAGTGTATTGGACTGAAGAGGAGCTACTGTTCTTGTCAGTTTCCTAGGTAGAGTTGAACTAGATATAGCCCGTGTGTGTAGGAAGCACAGTTCTTTTGTTCTGAGCAAGCTCACTGTTCAGACCCCATAGGAAACACTGTAGAGTAGAAGAGTGCTCTTTTCTCAAAAGCAGAGTGTGGTTCTTGTAAGGCGAGCTAGTGTTTGTTTTGCAGTCCTAAATGTAGGTGAATCACACGCAGTTTCAGGTCCTATGAGCAAGAGATTTTTCTGGTAAGAAGAGACACTATTGAGTTCCATTGCCATACACAGTGCAAATAGCACTCGCTTCTGTTCCCAGCAAGTACAGTGTATTGGACTGAAGAGGAGCTACTGTTCTTGTCAGTTTCATATGCAGAATTGACCTAGATATTGCCCGTGTGTGTAGGAAGCACAGTTCTTTTGTTCTGAGCAAGCTCACTACTCTGGCCCTATAGGAAACACAGTAGAGTAGAAGAGTGCTCTTTTCTCAAAAGCAGAGTGTGTTTCTTGTAAGGCGAGCTAGCGTTTGTTTCGCAGTCCTAAATGGAGTTGAACCACATGCAGTTTCTGGTGCTACGAGCAAGAGTTGTTTTCTGGTAAGAAGAGTCAATATTGCGCTCCCATTGTCATACACATTACAAATAGCACTGGCGTCTGTTCCCAGCATGTACAGTGTATTGGACTGAAGAGGATATACTGTTCTTGTCAGGTTCCTAAGCAGAATTGAACTAAATATGGCCGTGTGTGTAGGAAGCACAGTTCTTTTGTTCTGAGCAAGCTCACTGTTCTGGCCCTATAGGAAACACAGTAGAGTAGAAGAGTGATTTTTTTTCAAAAGCAGAGTGTTTTTCTTGTAAGGCGAACTAGTGTTTGTTTCCCAGTGCTAAATGGAGTTGAATCACATGCAGTTTCTGGTCCTACGAGCAAGAGTTGTTTTCTGATAAGAAGAGTCACTATTCCACTCCCATTGACATACACATTGCAAATATGCTGGCCGCTGTTCCAAGCATGTACAGTGTATTGGACTGAAGAGTATCTACTGTTCTTGTCATTTTCCTAAGCAGAATTGAACTAGATATGGCCGTGTGTGTAGGAAGCACAGTTCTTTTGTTCTGAGCAAGCTCACTGTTCTGGCCCTATAGGAAACACAGTAGAGTAGAAGAGTGATCTTTTCTCAAAAGCAGAGTGTGTTTCTTGTAAGGCGAGCTAGTGTTTCTTTCCCAGTCCTAAAAGGAGTTGAATCACTTGCCGTTTTTGGTCCTACGAGCAAGAGTTGTTTTCTGGTAAGGAAAGTCATTATTGTGCTCCCATTGCCATACACAGTGCAAATAGCACTCACGTCTGTTCCCATTAAGTACAGTGTATTGGACTGAAGTGGAGCTACTGTTCTTGTCAGGTTCCTAAATAGAGTTGAAAAGATATGGCCTGTGTGTGTAGGAAGCACAGTTCTTTTGCTCTGAGGAAGCTCACTGTTCAGACCACGTAGGATACACTGTAGAGTAGAAGAGTGCTCTTTTCTCAAAAGCAGAGTGTGTTTCTTGTAAGGCAAGCTAGCGTTTGTTTTGCAGTCCTAAATGGAGTTGAATCACATGCAGTTTCTTGTCCTAGGAGCAATAGTTGTTTTCTGGTAAGAAGAGACACTATTGAGCTCCCATTGTCATACACAGGGCAAATAGCACTGGCGTCTGTTCCCAGCAAGTACAGTGTATTGGACTGAAGAGGAGCTACTGTTCTTGTCAGTTTCCTAAGCAGAGTTGAACTAGATATAGCCCGTGTGTGTAGGAAGCACAGTTCTTTTGTTCTGAGCAAGCTCACTGTTTGGAACTTAAAGGAAACACAGAAGAGTAGAAGAGTGCTCTTTTATCATAAGCAGAGTGTGTTTATTGTAAGGCGAGCTAGCGTTTGTTTCGCAGTCCTAAATGGAGTTGAAACACATGCAGTTTTTGGTCATATGAGCAAGAGTTGTTTTCTGGTAAGGAAAGTCACTATTGTGCTCCCATTGCCATACACAGTGCAAATAGCACTCGCGTCTGTTCCCATTAAGTAGAGTGTATTGGACTGAAGAGGAGCTACTGTTCTTGTCAGTTTCCTAGGTAGAGTTGAACTAGATATGGCCCGTGTGTGTAGGAAGCACAGTTCTTTTGTTCTGAGCAAGCTCACTGTTCAGACCCCATAGGAAACACTGTAGAGTAGAAGAGTGCTCTTTTCTCAAAAGCAGAGTGTGTTTCTTGTAAGGCGAGCTAGCGTTTGTTTTGCAGTCCTAAATGGAGTTGAATCACATGCAGGTTCAGGTCCTACGAGCAAGAGATTTTTCTGGTAAGAATAGTCACTATTGAGCTCCCATTGTCATACACAGGGCAAATAGCACTGGCGTCTGTTCCCAGCAAGTACAGTGTATTGGACTGAAGTGGACCAACTGTTCTTGTCAGTTTCCTAAGCAGAGTTGAACTAGATATAGCCAGTGTGTGTAGGATGCACAGTTCTTTTGTTCTGAGCAAGCTCACTATTCTGGCCCTATAGGAAACACAGTAGAGTAGAAGAGTGCTCTTTTCTCAAAAGCAGAGAGTGTTTCTTGTAACGTGAGCTAGCGTTTTTTTCCCGTCCTAAATCTAGTTGAGTCACATGCAGTTTCTGGTCCTAAGAACAAGAGTTGTTTTCTGGTAAGAAGAGTCACTATTGTGCTCCCATTGCTCTACACAGTGCAAATAGCACTCGCGTCTGTTGCCAGCAAATACAGTGTATTGGACTGAAGAGGAGCTACTGTTCTTGTCAGTTTCCTAAGCAGAGTTGAACTAGATATGGCCCGTGTGTGTAGGAAGCACAGTTCTTTTGTTCTGAGCAAGCTCACTGTTCTGGCACTATAGGAAACACAGTAGAGTAGAAGAGTGCTCTTTTCTCAAAAGCAGAGTGTGTTTCTTGTAAGGCAAGCTAGCATTTGTTTCTCAGTCCAAAATGGAGTTGAATCACATGCAGTTTCTGGTCCTACGACCAAGAGCTCTTTTCTAGTAAGAAGAGTCACTATTTTTCTACCATTGCCATACACAGTGCAAATAGCACTGGCGTCTGTTCCCAGCAAGTACAGTGTATTGGACAGAAGAGGAGCTACTGTTCTTGTCAGTTTCCTAAGCAGAGTTGAACTAGATATGGCCCGTGTGTGTGAAGCACAGTTCTTTTGTTCTGAGCAAGCTAAATTTTCGGACCCCATAGTAAACACAGTAGAGTAGAAGAGTGCTCTTTTCTCAAAAGCAGAGTGTGTTTCTTTTAAGGTGAGCTAGTGTTTGTTTCCCAGTCAGAAACGGAGTTGAATCCCAAGCAGTTTCTGGTCCTACGAGCAAGAGTTGTTTTCTAGTAAGAAGAGTGACTATTTCGCTTTCTTTGCCATACACAGTGCAAATAGCACTCGCGTCTACTCCCAGCAAGTACAGTGTATTGGACTGAAGAGGAGCTACTGTTTTTGTCAGTTTCCTAAGCAGAGTTGAACTAGATATAGCCCGTGTGTGTAGGAAGCACAGTTCTTTTGTTTTGAGCAAGCTCACTGCTCTGGCCCTAAAGGAAACACAGTAATGTAGAAGAGTGCTCTTTTCTCAAAAGCAGAGTGTGTTTCTTGAAAGGTGAGCTAGCGTTTGTTTCCCAGTCCTAAATGTAGTTGAATTACATGCAGTTTCTTGTCCTATGAGCAAGAGTTGTTTTCGGGTAAGAAGAGTCACTATTGCGCTCCTATTGCCATACACAGTGCAAACAACACCTGCTACTGTTCTTTGCAAGTACAGTGTATTGGACAGAAGAGGAGCTAATGTCCTTGTCAGTATCCTAAGCAGAGTTGAACTAGATATGGCCCGTGTGTGTAGGAAGCACAGTTCTTTTGTTCTGAGCAAGCTCACTGTTCAGACCCCATCGGAAACACTGTAGAGTAGAAGAGTGCTCTTTTCTCAAAAGCAGAGTGTGTTTCTTGTAAGGCGAGCTAGCGTTTGTTTCGCAGTGCTAAATGGAGTTGAATCATATGCAGTTTCAGGTCCTATGAGCAAGAGATTTTTCTGGTAAGAAGAGTCACTATTGAGCTCCCATTGTCATACACAGGGCAAATAGCACTGGCGTCTATTCCCAGCAAGTACAGTGTATTGCACTGAAGTGGACCAACTGTTCTTGTCAGTTTCCTAAGCAGAGTTGAACTAGATATAGCCAGTGTGTGTAGGATGCCCAGTTCTTTTGTTCTGAGAAGCTCACTATTCTGGCCCTATAGGAAACACAGTAGAGTAGAAGAGTGCTCTTTTCTCAAAAGCAGAGAGTGTTTCTTGTAATTTGAGCAAGTGTATTTTTCCCATCCTAAATCTAGTTGAGTCACATGCAGTTTCTGGTCCTACGACCAAGAGTTGTTTTCTGGTAAGAAGAGCCACTATTCCGCTCCCATTGTCATACACAGGGCAAATAGCACTCGCGTCTGTTCCCAGCAAGTACAGTGTATTGGACTGAAGATGATCTACTGCTCTTGTCAGTTTCCTAAGCAGAGTTGAACTAGATATGGCTCGTGTGTGTAGGAAGCACAGTTCTTTTGTTCTGAGCAAGCTCACTCTTCTGGCCCTACAGGAAACACAGTAGATTAGAAGAGTGCTCTTTTCTCAAAAGCAGAGTGTGTTTCTTTTAAGGCGAGCTAGAGTTTGTTGCCCAGTCCTAAATGGAGTTGAATCACATGCAGTTTTTGGTCCTACGAGCAAGAGTTGTTTTCTGGTAAGGAAATCACTATTGTGCTCCCATTGACATACACAGTGCAAATAGCACTCGCGTCTGTTCCCATTAAGTACAGTGTATTGGACTGAAGAGGAGCTACTGTTCTTGTCAGTTTCCTAGGTAGAGTTGAACTAGATATGGCCCGTGTGTGTAGGAAGCACAGTTCTTTTGTTCTGAGCAAGCTCACTGTTCAGACCCAATAGGAAACACTGTAGAGTAGAAGAGTGCTCTTTTCTCAAAAGCAGAGTGTGTTTCTTGTAAGGCGAGCTAGCGTTTGTTTTGCAGTCCTAAATGGAGTTGAATCACATGCAGTTTCAGGTCCTACGAGCAAGAGATTTTTCTGGTAAGAAGAGACACTATTGAGCTCCCATTGTCATTCACAGGGCAAATAGCACTGGCGTCTGTTCCCAGCAAGTACAGTGTATTGGACTGAAGTGGACCAACTGTTCTTGTCAGTTTCCTAAGCAGAGTTGAACTAGATATAGCCAGTGTGTGTAGGATGCAAAGTTCTTTTGTTCTGAGCAAGCTCACTATTCTGGCCCTATAGGAAACACAGTAGAGTAGAAGAGTGCTCTTTTCTCAAAAGCAGAGAGTGTTTCTTGTAAGGCGAGCTAGCGTTTTTTTCCCGTCCTAAATCTAGTTGAGTCACATGCAGTTTCTGGTCCTACGAACAAGAGTTGTTTTCTGATAAGAGGAGTCACTATTGCGCTTTCATTGTCATACACAGGGCAAATAGCACTCGCGTCTGTTCCCAGCATGTACAGTGTATTGGACTGAAGATGATCTACTGCTCTTGTCAGTTTCCTAAGCAGAGTTGAACTAGATATGGCCCGTTTTTCTAGGAAGCACAGTTCTTTTGTTCTGAGCAAGCTCACTGTTCTGGCACCATAGGAAACACAGTAGAGTAGAAGAGTGCTCTTTTCTCAAAAGCAGAGTGTGTTTCTTGTAAGGCGAGCTAGCATTTGTTTCCCAGTCCTAAATGGAGTTGAATCACATGCAGTTTCTGGTCCTACGAGCAAGAGTTGTTTTCTGTTAAGAAGAGTCTCTATTGCACTCCCATTGTCATACACAGGGCAAATAGCACTGGCGTCTGTTCCCAGCATGTACAGTGTATTGGACTGAAGAGGATCTACTGTTCTTGTCAGTTTCCTAAGCATAATTGAACTAGATATGGCCGTGTGTGTAGGAAGCACAGTTCTTTTGTTCTGAGCAAGCTCACTGTTCTGGCCCTATAGGAAACACAGTAGAGTAGAAGAGTGATCTTTTCTCAAAAGCAGAGTGTGTTTCTTGTAAGGCGAGCTAGTGTTTGTTTCCCAGTCCTAAAAGGAGTTGAATCACATGCCGTTTTTGGTCCTACGAGCAAGAGTTGTTTTCTGGTAAGGAAAGTCACTATTGTGCTCCCATTGCCATACACAGTGCAAATAGCACTCACGTCTGTTCCCATTAAGTACAGTGTATTGGACTGAAGTGGAGCTACTGTTCTTGTCAGGTTCCTAAATAGAGTTGAACAGATATGGCCCGTGTGTGTAGGAAGCACAGTTCTTTTGTTCTGAGCAAGCTCACTGTTCAGACCACATAGGATACACTGTAGAGTAGAAGAGTGCTCTTTTCTCAAAAGCAGAGTGTGTTTCTTGTAAGGCGAGCTAGCGTTTGTTTTGCAGTCCTAAATGGAGTTGAATCACATGCAGTTTCTTGTCCTAGGAGCAAGAGTTGTTTTCTGGTAAGAAGAGACACTATTGAGCTCCCATTGTCATACACAGGGCAAATAGCACTGGCGTCTGTTCCCAGCAAGTACAGTGTATTGGACTGAAGAGGAGCTACTGTTCTTGTCAGATTCCTAAGCAGAGTTGAACTAGATATAGCCCGTGTGTGTAGGATGCACAGTTCTTTTGTTCTGAGCAAGCTTACTATTCTGGCCCTATAGGAAACACAGTAGAGTAGAAGAGTGCTCTTTTCTCAAAAGCAGAGAGTGTTTCTTGTAACGTGAGGTAGCGTTTTTTTCCCGTCCTAAATCTAGTTGAGTCACATGCAGTTTCTGGTCCTAAGAACAAGAGTTGTTTTCTGGTAAAAAGAGTCACTATTGCGCTCCCATTGTCATACACAGGGCAAATAGCACTCGCGTCTGTTCCCAGCAAGTACAGTGTATTGCACTGAAGATGATCTACTGCTCTTGTCAGTTTCCTAAGCAAAGTTGAACTAGATATGGCCCGTGTGTGCAGGAAGCACAGTTCTTTTGTTCTGAGCAAGCTCACTGTTCTGGCACTATAGGAAACACAGTAGAGTAGAAGAGTGCTCTTTTCTCAAAAGCAGAGTGTGTTTCTTGTAAGGCGAGCTAGCATTTGTTTCCCAGTCCTAAATGGAGTTGAATCACATGCAGTTTCTGGTCCTACGAGCAAGAGTTGTTTTCTGTTAAGAAGAGTCTCTATTGCACTCCCATTGTCATACACAGGGCAAATAGCACTGGCGTCTGTTCCCAGCATGTACAGTGTATTGAACTGAAGAGGATCTACTGTTCTTGTCAGTTTCCTAAGCAGAATTGAACTAGATATGGCCCATGTCTGTAAGAAGCACAGTTTTTTTGTTCTGAGCAAGCTCACTGTTCAGGCCCTATAGAAAACACAATAGAGTAGAAGAGTGATCTTTTCTCAAAAGCAGAGTGTGTTTCTTGTAAGGCAAGCTAGCATTTGTTTCCCAGTCCTAAATGGAGTTGAATCACATGCAGTTTTTGATCCTATGAGCAAGAGTTGTTTTCTGGTAAGGTAAGTCACTATTGTGCTCCCATTGCCATACACAGTGCAAATAGCACTCGCGTCTGTTCCCAGAATGTACATGTATTGGACTGAAGAGTATCTACTGTTCTTGTCATTTTCCTAAGCAGAATTGAACTAGATATGGCCATGTGTGTAGGAAGCACAGTTCTTTTGTTCTGAGCAAGCTCACTGTTCTGGCACTGTAGGAAACACAGTAGAGTAGAAGAGTGATCTTTTCTCAAAAGTAGAGTGTGTTTCTTGTAATGCGAGCTAGTGTTTGTTTCCCAGTCCTAAAAGGAGTTGAATCACATGCTGTTTTTGGTCCTAGGAGCAAGAGTTGTTTTCTGGTAAGGAAAGTCACTATTGTGCTCCCATTGCCATACACAGTGCAAATAGCACTCACGTCTGTTCCCATTAAGTACAGTGTATTGGACTGAAGTGGAGCTACTGTTCTTGGCAGGTTCCTAAATAGAGTTGAACAGATATGGCCCGTGTGTGTAGGAAGCACAGTTCTTTTGTTCTGAGCAAGCTCACTGTTCAGACCACATAGGATACACTGTAGAGTAGAAGAGTGCTCTTTTCTCAAAAGCAGAGTGTGTTTCTTGTAAGGCGAGCTAGCGTTTGTTTTGCAGTCCTAAATGGATTTGAATCACATGCAGTTTCTGGTCCTAGGAGCAAGAGTGGTTTTCTGGTAAGAAGAGACACTATTGAGCTCCCATTGTCATACACAGGGCAAATAGCACTGGGGTCTGTTCCCAGCAATACAGTGTATTGGACTGAATAGGAGCTACTGTTCTTGTCAGTTTCCTAAGCAGAGTTGAACTAGATATAGCCCGTGTGTGTAGGATGCACAGTTCTTTTGTTCTGAGCAAGCTTACTATTCTGGCCCTATAGGAAACACAGTAGAGTAGAAGAGTGCTCTTTTCTCAAAAGCAGAGAGTTTTTCTTGTAACGTGAGCTAGCGTTTTTTTCCCGTCCTAAATCTAGTTGAGTCACATGCAGTTTCTGGTCCTAAGAACAAGAGTTGTTTTCTGGTAAGAAGAGTCACTATTGCGCTCCCATTGTCATTCACAGGGCAAATAGCACTCGCGTCTGTTCCCAGCAAGTACAGTGTATTGCACTGAAGATGATCTACTGCTCTTGTCAGTTTCCTAAGCAGAGTTGAACTAGATATGGCCCGTGTGTGCAGGAAGCACAGTTCTTTTGTTCTGAGCAAGCTCACTGCTCTGGCACTATAGGAAACACAGTAGAGTAGAAGAGTGCTCTTTTCTCAAAAGCAGAGTGTGTTTCTTGTAAGGCGAGCTAGCATTTGTTTCCCAGTCCTAAATGGAGTTGAATCACATGCAGTTTCTGGTCCTACGAGCAAGAGTTGTTTTCTGTTAAGAAGAGTCTCTATTGCACTCCCATTGTCATACACAGGGCAAATAGCACTGGCGTCTGTTCCCAGCATGTACAGTGTATTGGACTGAAGAGGATCTACTGTTCTTGTCAGTTTCCAAAGCAGAATTGAACTAGATATGGCCCATGTCTGTAAGAAGCACAGTTCTTTTGTTCTGAGCAAGCTCACTGTTCAGGCCCTATACAAAACACAATAGAGTAGAAGAGTGATCTTTTCTCAAAAGCAGAGTGTGTTTCTTGTAAGGCAAGCTAGCATTTGTTTCCCAGTCCTAAATGGAGTTGAATCACATGCAGTTTTTGATCCTACGAGCAAGAGTTGTTTTCTGGTAAGGTAAGTCACTATTGTGCTCCCATTGCCATACACAGTGCAAATAGCACTCGCGTCTGTTCCCAGAATGTACATGTATTGGACTGAAGAGTATCTACTGTTCTTGTCATTTTCCTAAGCAGAATTGAACTAGATATGGCCGTGTGTGTAGGAAGCACAGTTCTTTTGTTCTGAGCAAGCTCACTGTTCTGGCACTGTAGGAAACACAGTAGAGTAGAAGAGTGATCTTTTCTCAAAAGCAGAGTGTGTTTCTTGTAATGCGAGGTAGTGTTTGTTTCCCAGTCCTAAAAGGAGTTGAATCACATGCTGTTTTTGGTCCTAGGAGCAAGAGTTGTTTTCTGGTAAGGAAAGTCACTATTGTGCTCCCATTGCCATACACAGTGCAAATAGCACTCACGTCTGTTCCCATTAAGTACAGTGTATTGGACTGAAGTGGAGCTACTGTTCTTGGCAGGTTCCTAAATAGAGTTGAACAGATATGGCCCATGTGTGTAGGAAGCACAGTTCTTTTGTTCTGAGCAAGCTCACTGTTCAGACCACATAGGATACACTGTAGAGTAGAAGAGTGCTCTTTTCTCAAAAGCAGAGTGTGTTTCTTGTAAGGCGAGCTAGCGTTTGTTTTGCAGTCCTAAATGGATTTGAATCACATGCAGTTTCTGGTCCTAGGAGCAAGAGTTGTTTTCTGGTAAGAAGAGACACTATTGAGCTCCCATTGTCATACACAGGGCAAATAGCACTGGCGTCTGTTCCCAGCAATACAGTGTATTGGACTGAAGAGGTGCTACTGTTCTTGTCAGTTTCCTAAGCAGAGTTGAACTAGATATAGCCCGTGTGTGTAGGATGCACAGTTCTTTTGTTCTGAGCAAGCTTACTATTCTGGCCCTATAGGAAACACAGTAGAGTAGAAGAGTGCTCTTTTCTCAAAAGCAGAGAGTTTTTCTTGTAACGTGAGCTAGCGTTTTTTTCCCGTCCTAAATCTAGTTGAGTCACATGCAGTTTCTGGTCCTAAGAACAAGAGTTGTTTTCTGGTAAGAGGAGTCACTATTGCGCTCCCATTGTCATACACAGGGCAAATAGCACTCGCGTCTGTTCATAGCAAGTACAGTGTATTGCACTGAAGTTGATCTACTGCTCTTGTCAGTTTCCTAAGCAGAGTTGAACTAGATATGGCCCGTGTGTGTAGGAAGCACAATTCTTTGTTCTGAGCAAGCTCACTGTTCTGGCACTATAGGAAACACAGTAGAGTAGAAGAGTGCTCTTTTCTCAAAAGCAGAGTGTGTTTCTTGTAAGGCGAGCTAGCATTTGTTTCTCAGTCCAAAATGGAGTTGAATCACTTGCAGTTTCTGGTCCTACGAGCAAAAGATGTATTCTGGTAAGGAAAGTCACTATTGTGCTCCCTTTGCGATAAATAGTTCAAATAGCACTCACGTCTGTTCCCAGCAAGTACAGTGTATTGGACTGAAGAGGAGCTACTGTTCTTGTCAGTTTCCTAAGCAGAGTTGAACTAGATATGGCTCATGTGTGTAGGAAGCACAGTTCTTTTGTTCTGAGCAAGCTCACTCTTCTGGCCCTATAAGAAACACAGAAGAGTAGAAGAGTGCTCTTTTCTCAGAAGCAGAGTGTGGTTCTTGTAAGGTGAGCTAGCGTTTGTTTCCCAGTCCTAAATGGAGTTGAATCACATGCAGTTTCTGGTCCTACGAGCAAGAGTTCTTTTCTAGTAAGAAGAGTTACTATTTTTCTACCATTGCCATACACAGTGCAAATAGCACTCGCGTCTGTTCCCAGCAAGTACAGTGTATTGGACAGAAGAGGAGCTACTGTTCTTGTCAGTTTCCTAAGCAGAGTTGAACTAGATATGGCCCGTGTGTGTGAAGCACAGTTCTTTTGTTCTGAGCAAGCTAAATTTTCGGACCCCATAGTAAACACAGTAGAGTAGAAGAGTGCTCTTTTCTCAAAAGCAGAGTGTGTTTCTTGTAAGGCTGGCTAGTGTTTGTTTCCCAGTCAGAAACGGAGTTGAATCCCATGCAGTTTCTGGTCCTACGAGCAAGAGATGTTTTCTGGTAAGAAGAGTCACTATTTCGCTTTCTTTGCCATACACAGTGCAAATAGCACTCGCGTCTACTCCCAGCAAGTACAGTGTATTGGACTGAAGAGGAGCTACTGTTCTTGTCAGTTTCCTAAGCAGAGTTGAACTAGATATAGCCCATGTGTGTAGGAAGCACAGTTCTTTTTTTTTGAGCAAGCTCACTGTTCTGGCCCTAAAGGAAACACAGTAATGTAGAAGAGTGCTCTTTTCTCAAAAGCAGAGTGTGTTTCTTGTAAGGTGAGCTAGCATTTGTTTCCCAGTCCTAAATTGAGTTGAATTACATGCAGTTTCTTGTCCTATGAGCAAGGGTTGTTTTCTGGTAAGAAGAGTCACTATTGCGCTCCTATTGCCATACACAGTGCAAACAACACTTGCTACTGTTCTTTGCAAGTACAGTGTATTGGACAGAAGAGGAGCTAATGTCCTTGTCAGTTTCCTAAGCAGAGTTGAACTAGATATGGCCCGTGTGTGTAGGAAGCACAGTTCATTTGTTCTGAGCAAGCTCACTGTTCAGACCCCATCGGAAACACTGTAGAGTAGAAGAGTGCTCTTTTCTCAAAAGCAGAGTGTGTTTCTTGTAAGGCGAGCTAGCGTTTGTTTCGCAGTGCTAAATGGAGTTGAATCACATGCAGTTACAGGTCCTACGAGCAAGAGATTTTTCTGGTAAGAAGAGTCACTATTGAGCTCCCATTGTCATTCACAGGGCAAATAGCACTGGCGTCTG
Source organism: Peromyscus eremicus (assembly GCF_949786415.1). Lineage (NCBI taxonomy): Eukaryota > Metazoa > Chordata > Mammalia > Rodentia > Cricetidae > Peromyscus > Peromyscus eremicus. Next base: position 128,272 of record NW_026735225.1, on the reverse strand, counting down.
TTCCCAGCAAGTACAGTGTATTGCACTGAAGTGGACCAACTGTTCTTGTCAGTTTCCTAAGCAGAGTTGAACTAGATATAGCCAGTGTGTGTAGGATGCCCAGTTCTTTTGTTCTGAGCAAGCTCACTATTCTGGCCCTATAGGAAACACAGTAGAGTAGAAGAGTGCTCTTTTCTCAAAAGCAGAGAGTGTTTCTTGTAAGTTGAGCTAGTGTATTTTTCCCGTCCTAAATCTAGTTGAGTCACATGCAGTTTCTGGTCCTATGAACAAGAGTTGTTTTCTGGTAAGAAGAGCAACTATTCCGCTCCCATTGTCATACACAGGGCAAATAGCACTCGCGTCTGTTCCCAGCAAGTACAGTGTATTGGACTGAAGATGATCTACTGCTCTTGTCAGTTTCCTAAGCAGAGTTGAACTAGATATGGCCCGTGTGTGTAGGAAGCACAGTTCTTTTGTTCTGAGCAAGCTCACTGCTCTGGCACTATAGGAAACACAGTAGAGTAGAAGAGTGCTCTTTTCTCAAAAGCAGAGTGTGTTTCTTGTAAGGCGAGCTAGCATTTGTTTCTCAGTCCAAAATGGAGTTGAATCACATGCAGTTTCTGGTCCTACGAGCAAGCGATGTATTCTGGTAAGGAAAGTCACTATTGTGCTCCCTTTGCGATAAACAGTGCAAATAGCACTCACGTCTGTTCCCATCAAGTACAGTGTATTGGACTGAAGAGGAGCTGCTGTTCTTGTCAGTTTCCTAAGCAGAGTTGAACTAGATATAGTCGGTGTGTGTAGGAAGCACAGTTCTTTTGTTCTGAGCAAGCTCACTATTCTGGCCCTACAAAAAACACATTAGAGTAGAAGAGTGCTGTTTTCTCAAAAGCAGAGTGTGTTTATTGTAAGGCGAGCTAGCGTTTGTTTCCCAGTTCTAAATGGAGTTGAATCACATGCATTTTCTGGTCCTATGAGCAAGAGTTGTTTTCTGGTAAGAAGAGTCACTATTGTGCTCCCATTATCATACACAGGGCAAATAGCACTGGCGTCTGTTCCCAGCATGTACAGTGTATTGGACTGAAGAGGAGCTACTGTTCTTGTCAGTTTCCTAAGCAGAGTTGAACTAGATATAGCCCGTGTGTACGAAGCACAGTTCATTTGCTCTGAGTAAGCTCACTGTTCTGGCCCTATAGGAAACACCGTAGAGTAGAAGAGTGATCTTTTCTCAAAAGCAGAGTGTGTTTCTTGTAAGGCGAGCTAGCATTTGTTTCCCAGTCCTAAATGGAGTTGAATCACATGCAGTTTCTGGTCCTACGAGCAAGAGTTGTTTTCTGTTAAGAAGAATCTCTACTGCACTCCCATTGTCATACACAGGGCAAATAACACTGGCGTCTGTTCCCAGCATATACAGTGTATTGGACTGAAGAGGATCTACTGTTCTTGTCAGTTTCCTAAGCAGAATTGAACTAGATATGGCCATGTGTGTAGGAAGCACAGTTCTTTTGTTCTGAGCAAGCTCACTGTTCTGGCCCTATATAAAACACAATAGAGAAGAAGAGTGATCTTTTCTCAAAAGCAGTGTGTGTTTCTTGTAAGGCGAGCTAGCGTTTGTTTCCCAGTCCTAAATGGAGTTGAATCACATGCAGTTTTTGATCCTAAGAGCAAGAGTTGTTTTCTGGTAAGGTAAGTCACTATTGTGCTCCCATTGCCATACACAGTGCAAATAGCACTTGCGTCTGTTCCCAGCATGTACAGTGTATTGGACTGAAGAGGAGCTACTGTTCTTGTCAGTTTCGTAAGCAGAATTGACCTAGATATTGCCGGTGTGTGTAGGAAGCACAGTTCTTTTGTTCTGAGCAAGCTCACTATTCTGGCCCTATAGGAAACACAGTAGAGTAGAAGAGTGCTCTTTTCTCAAAAGCAGAGTGTGTTTCTTGTAAGGTGAGCTAGCATTTGTTTCCCAGTCCTAAATTGAGTTGAATTACATGCAGTTTCTTGTCCTATGAGCAAGGGTTGTTTTCTGGTAAGAAGAGTCACTATTGCGCTCCTATTGCCATACACAGTGCAAACAACACTTGCTACTGTTCTTTGCAAGTACAGTGTATTGGACAGAAGAGGAGCTAATGTCCTTGTCAGTTTCCTAAGCAGAGTTGAACTAGATATGGCCCGTGTGTGTAGGAAGCACAGTTCATTTGTTCTGAGCAAGCTCACTGTTCAGACCCCATCGGAAACACTGTAGAGTAGAAGAGTGCTCTTTTCTCAAAAGCAGAGTGTGTTTCTTGTAAGGCGAGCTAGCGTTTGTTTCGCAGTGCTAAATGGAGTTGAATCACATGCAGTTACAGGTCCTACGAGCAAGAGATTTTTCTGGTAAGAAGAGTCACTATTGAGCTCCCATTGTCATTCACAGGGCAAATAGCACTGGCGTCTGTTCCCAGCAAGTACAGTGTATTGCACTGAAGTGGACCAACTGTTCTTGTCAGTTTCCTAAGCAGAGTTGAACTAGATATAGCCAGTGTGTGTAGGATGCCCAGTTCTTTTGTTCTGAGCAAGCTCACTATTCTGGCCCTATAGGAAACACAGTAGAGTAGAAGAGTGCTCTTTTCTCAAAAGCAGAGAGTGTTTCTTGTAAGTTGAGCTAGTGTATTTTTCCCGTCCTAAATCTAGTTGAGTCACATGCAGTTTCTGGTCCTATGAACAAGAGTTGTTTTCTGGTAAGAAGAGCAACTATTCCGCTCCCATTGTCATACACAGGGCAAATAGCACTCGCGTCTGTTCCCAGCAAGTACAGTGTATTGGACTGAAGATGATCTACTGCTCTTGTCAGTTTCCTAAGCAGAGTTGAACTAGATATGGCCCGTGTGTGTAGGAAGCACAGTTCTTTTGTTCTGAGCAAGCTCACTGCTCTGGCACTATAGGAAACACAGTAGAGTAGAAGAGTGCTCTTTTCTCAAAAGCAGAGTGTGTTTCTTGTAAGGCGAGCTAGCATTTGTTTCTCAGTCCAAAATGGAGTTGAATCACATGCAGTTTCTGGTCCTACGAGCAAGCGATGTATTCTGGTAAGGAAAGTCACTATTGTGCTCCCTTTGCGATAAACAGTGCAAATAGCACTCACGTCTGTTCCCATCAAGTACAGTGTATTGGACTGAAGAGGAGCTGCTGTTCTTGTCAGTTTCCTAAGCAGAGTTGAACTAGATATAGTCGGTGTGTGTAGGAAGCACAGTTCTTTTGTTCTGAGCAAGCTCACTATTCTGGCCCTACAAAAAACACATTAGAGTAGAAGAGTGCTGTTTTCTCAAAAGCAGAGTGTGTTTATTGTAAGGCGAGCTAGCGTTTGTTTCCCAGTTCTAAATGGAGTTGAATCACATGCATTTTCTGGTCCTATGAGCAAGAGTTGTTTTCTGGTAAGAAGAGTCACTATTGTGCTCCCATTATCATACACAGGGCAAATAGCACTGGCGTCTGTTCCCAGCATGTACAGTGTATTGGACTGAAGAGGAGCTACTGTTCTTGTCAGTTTCCTAAGCAGAGTTGAACTAGATATAGCCCGTGTGTACGAAGCACAGTTCATTTGCTCTGAGTAAGCTCACTGTTCTGGCCCTATAGGAAACACCGTAGAGTAGAAGAGTGATCTTTTCTCAAAAGCAGAGTGTGTTTCTTGTAAGGCGAGCTAGCATTTGTTTCCCAGTCCTAAATGGAGTTGAATCACATGCAGTTTCTGGTCCTACGAGCAAGAGTTGTTTTCTGTTAAGAAGAATCTCTACTGCACTCCCATTGTCATACACAGGGCAAATAACACTGGCGTCTGTTCCCAGCATATACAGTGTATTGGACTGAAGAGGATCTACTGTTCTTGTCAGTTTCCTAAGCAGAATTGAACTAGATATGGCCATGTGTGTAGGAAGCACAGTTCTTTTGTTCTGAGCAAGCTCACTGTTCTGGCCCTATATAAAACACAATAGAGAAGAAGAGTGATCTTTTCTCAAAAGCAGTGTGTGTTTCTTGTAAGGCGAGCTAGCGTTTGTTTCCCAGTTCTAAATGGAGTTGAATCACATGCAGTTTTTGATCCTAAGAGCAAGAGTTGTTTTCTGGTAAGGTAAGTCACTATTGTGCTCCCATTGCCATACACAGTGCAAATAGCACTTGCGTCTGTTCCCAGCATGTACAGTGTATTGGACTGAAGAGGAGCTACTGTTCTTGTCAGTTTCGTAAGCAGAATTGACCTAGATATTGCCGGTGTGTGTAGGAAGCACAGTTCTTTTGTTCTGAGCAAGCTCACTATTCTGGCCCTATAGGAAACACAGTAGAGTAGAAGAGTGCTCTTTTCTCAAAAGCAGAGTATGTTTCTTGTAAGGCGAGCTAGCATTTGTTTCGCAGTCGTAAATGGAGTTGAATCACATGCAGTTTCTGGTCCTACGAGCAAGAGTTGTTTTCTGGTAAGAAGAGTCAATATTGCGCTCCCATTGTCATAGACATTACAAATATGCTGGCGTCTGTTCCCAGCATGTACAGTGTATTGGACTGAAGAGTATCTACTGTTCTTGTCAGTTTCCTAAGCAGAATTGAACTAGATATGGCTCGTGTGTGTAGGAAGCACAGTTCTTTTGTTCTGAGCAAAGCTCACTCTTCTGGCCCTCCAGGAAAAACAGTAGATTAGAAGAGTGCTCTTTTCTCAAAAGCAGAGTGTGTTTCTTGTAAGGCGACCTAGCGTTTGTTTCCCAGTCCTAAATGGAGTTGAATCACATGCAGTTTTTGGTCCTACGAGCAAGAGTTGTTTTCTGGTAAGGAAAGTCACTATTGTGCTCCCATTGCCATACACAGTGCAAATAGCACTCGCGTCTGTTCCCATTAAGTACAGTGTATTGGACTGAAGAGGAGCTACTCTTCTTGTCAGTTTCCTAGGTAGAGCTGAACTAGATATGGCCCGTGTGTGTAGGAAGCACAGTTCTTTTGTTCTGAGCAAGCTCACTGTTCAGACCCCATAGGAAACACTGTAGAGTAGAAGAGTGCTCTTTACTCAAAAGCAGAGTGTGTTTCTTGTAAGGCAAGCTAGGATTTGTTTTGCAGTCCTAAATGGAGTTGAATCACATGCAGTTTCAGGTCCTATGAGCAAGAGATTTTTCTGGTAAGAAGAGACACTATTGAGCTCCCATTGTCATTCACAGGGCAAATAGCACTGGCGTCTGTTCCCAGCAAGTACAGTGTATTGGACTGAAGTGGACCAACTGTTCTTGTCAGTTTCCTAAGCAGAGTTGAACTAGATATAGCCAGTGTGTGTAGGATGCAAAGTTCTTTTGTTCTGAGCAAGCTCACTATTCTGGCCCTATAGGAAACACAGTAGAGTAGAAGAGTGCTCTTTTCTCAAAAGCAGAGAGTGTTTCTTGTAAGGAAAGCTAGCGTTTTTTTCCCGTCCTAAATCTAGTTGAATCACATGCAGTTTCTGGTCCTACGAGCAAGAGTTGTTTTCTGTTAAGAAGAGTCTCTATTGCACTCCCATTGTCATACACAGGGCAAATAGCACTGGCGTCTGTTCCCAGCATGTACAGTGTATTGGACTGAAGAGGATGTACTGTTCTTGTCAGTTTCCTAAGCAGAATTGAACTAGATATGGCCCATGTGTGTAGGAAGCACAGTTCTTTTGTTCTGAGCAAGCTCACTGTTCAGGCCCTATAGAAAACACAATAGAGTAGAAGAGTGATCTTTTCTCAAAAGCAGAGTGTGTTTCTTGTAAGGCGAGCTAGCGTTTGTTTCCCAGTCCTAAATGGAGTTGAATCACATGCAGTTTTTGATCCTACGAGCACGAGTTGTTTTCTGGTAAGGTAAGTCACTATTGTGCTCCCATTGCCATTAACAGTGCAAATAGCACTCGCGTCTGTTCCCAGCAAGTACAGTGTATTGGACTGAATAGGAGCTACTGTTCTTGTCAGTTTCGTAAGCAGAATAGACCTAGATATTGCCCGTGTGTGTAGGAAGCACAGTTCTTTTGTTCTGAGCAAGCTCACTATTCTGGCCCTATAGGAAAAACAGTAGAGTAGAAGAGTGCTCTATTCTCAAAAGCAGAGTGTGTTTCTTGTAAGGCGAGCTAGCGTTTGTTTTGCAGTCCTAAATGGAGTTGAATCACAGGCAGTTTCTGGTCCTACGAGCAAGAGTTGTTTTCTGGTAAGAAGAGTCAATATTGTGCTCCCATTGTCATACACATTACAAATAGCACTGGCGTCTGTTCCCAGCATGTACAGTGTATTGGACTGAAGAGGATATACTGTTCTTGTCAGTTTCCTAAGCAGAATTGAACTAGATATGGCCCATGTGTGTAGGAAGCACAGTTCTTTTGTTCTGAGCAAGCTCACTGTTCTGGCCCGATAGGAAACACAGTAGAGCAGAAGAGTGATCTTTTTTCAAAAGCAGAGTGTTTTTCTTGTAAGGCGACCTAGTGTTTGTTTCCCAGTCCTAAATGGAGTTGAATCACATGCAGTTTCTGGTCCTACGAGCAAGAGTTGTTTTCTGATAAGAAGAGTCACTATTCCACTCCCATTGACATACACATTACAAATATGCTGGCCTCTGTTCCCAGCACGTACAGTGTATTGGACTGAAGAGTATCTACTGTTCTTGTCAGTTTCCTAAGCAGAATTGAACTAGATATGGCCGTGTGTGTAGGAAGCACAGTTCTTTTGTTCTGAGCAAGCTCACTGTTCTGGCCCTATAGGAAACACAGTAGAGTAGAAGAGTGATCTTTTCTCAAAAGCAGAGTGTGTTTCTTGTAAGGCGAGCTAGTGTTTGTTTCCCAATCCTAAATGGAGTTGAATCACATGCCGTTTTTGGTCCTATGAGCAAGAGTTGTTTTCTGGTAAGGAAAGTCACTATTGTGCTCCCATTGCCATACACAAAAAGTGCAAATAGCACTCACGTCTGTTCACATTAAGTACAGTGTATTGGACTGAAGTGGAGCTACTGTTTTTGTCAGGTTCCTAAATAGAGTTGAACACATATGGCCCGTGTGTGTAGGAAGCACAGTTCTTTTGTTCTGAGCAACCTCACTGTTCAAACCACATAGGAAACACTGTAGAGTAGAAGAGTGCTCTTTTCTCAAAAGCAGAGTGTGTTTCTTGTAAGGCGAGCTAGCGTTTGTTTTGCAGTCCTAAATGGAGTTGAATCACATGCAGTTTCTGGTCCTAGGAGCAAGAGTTGTTTTCTGGTAAAGAAGAGACACTATTGAGCTCCCATTGTCATACACAGGGCAAATAGAACTGGCGTCTGTTCCCAGCAAGTACAGTGTATTGGCCTGAAGAGGAGCTACTGTTCTTGTCAGTTTCCTAAGCAGAGTTGAACTAGATATAGCCTGTGAGTGTAGGAAGCACAGTTCTTTTGTTCTGAGCAAGCTCACTGTTTGGAATTTAAAGGAAACACAGAAGAGTAGAAGAGTGCTCTTTTATCATAAGCAGAGTGTGTTTCTTTTAAGGCGAGCTAGCGTTTGTTTCGCAGTCCTAAATGGAGTTGAATCACATGCAGTTTTTGGTCCTACGAGCAAGAGTTGTTTTCTGGTAAGGAAAGTCACTATTGTGCTCCCATTGCCATACACAGTGCAAATAGCACTCGCGTCTGTTCCCATTAAGTACAGTGTATTGGACTGAAGAGGAGCTACTGTTCTTGTCAGTTTCCTAGGTAGAGTTGAACTAGATATGGCCCGTGTGTGTAGGAAACACAGTTCTTTTGTTCTGAGCAAGCTCACTGTTCAGACCCCATAGGAAACACTGTAGAGTAGAAGAGTGCTCTTTTCTCAAAAGCAGAGTGTGTTTCTTGTAAGGCGAGCTAGCGTTTGTTTTGCAGTCCTAAATGGAGTTGAATCACATGCAGTTTCAGGACGTACGAGCAAGAGATTTTTCTGGTAAGAAGAGTCACTATTGAGCTCCCATTGTCATACACAGGGCAAATAGCACTGGCGTCTGTTCCCAGCAAGTACAGTGTATTGGACTGAAGTGGACCAACTGTTCTTGTCAGTTTCCTAAGCAGAGTTGAATTAGATATAGCCAGTGTGTGTAGGATGCACAGTTCTTTTTTTCTGAGCAAGCTCACTATTCTGGCCCTATAGGAAACACAGTAGAGTAGAAGAGTGCTCTTTTCTCAAAAGCAGAGAGTGTTTCTTGTAAGGTGAGCTAGCGTTTTTTTCCCGTCCTAAATCTAGTTGAGTCACATGCAGTTTCTGGTCCTACGAACAAGATTTTGTTTTCTTGTAAGAAGAGTCACTATTGCGCTCCCATTGTCATACACAGGGCAAATAGCACTCGCGTCTGTTCCCAGCAAGTGCAGTGTATTGGACTGAAGATGATCCACTGCTCTTGTCAGTTTCCTAAGCAGCGTTGAACTAGATATGGCCCGTGTGTGTAGGAAGCACAGTTCTTTTGTTCTGAGCAAGCTCACTGTTCTGGCAGTATAGGAAACACAGTAGAGTAGAAGAGTGCTCTTTTCTCAAAAGCAGAGTGTGTTTCTTGTAAGGCGAGCTAGCATTTGTTTCTCAGTCCAAAATGGAGTTGAATCACATGCAGTTTCTGGTCCTACGAGCAAAAGATGTATTCTGGTAAGGAAAGTCACTATTGTGCTCCCTTTGCGATAAACAGTGCAAATAGCACTCATGTCTGTTCCCAGCAATTACAGTGTATTGGACTGAAGAGGAGCTACTGTTCTTGTCAGTTTCCTAAGCAGAGTTGAACTAGATATGGCTCGTGTGTATAGGAAGCACAGTTCTTTTGTTCTGAGCAAGCTCACTCTTCTGGCCCTGTAGGAAACACAGAAGAGTAGAAGAGTGCTCTTTTCTCAGAAGCAGAGTGTGGTTCTTGTAAGGTGAGCTAGCGTTTGTTTCCTAGTCCTAAATTGAGTTGAATCACATGCAGTTTCTGGTCCTATGAGCAAGAGTTCTTTTCTAGTAAGAAGAGTTACTATTTTTCTACCATTGCCATACACAGTGCAAATAGCACTCGCGTCTGTTCCCAGCAAGTACAGTGTATTGGACAGAAGAGGAGCTACTGTTCTTGTCAGTTTCCTAAGCAGAGTTGAACTAGATATGGCCCGTGTGTGTGAAGCACAGTTCTTTTGTTCTGAGCAAGCTAAATTTTCGGACCCCATAGTAAACACAGTAGAGTAGAAGAGTGCTCTTTTCTCAAAAGCAGAGTGTGTTTCTTTTAAGGTGAGCTAGTGTTTGTTTCCCAGTCAGAAACGGAGTTGAATCCCATGCAGTTTCTGGTCCTACGAGCAAGAGTTGTTTTCTGGTAAGAAGAGTCACTATTTTGCTTTCTTTGCCATACCCAGTGCAAATAGCACTCGAGTCTACTCCCAGCAAGTACAGTGTATTGGACTGAAGAGGAGCTACTGTTCTTGTCAGTTTCCTAAGCAGAGTTGAACTAGATATAGACCGTGTGTGTAGGAAGCACAGTTCTTTTGTTTTGAGCAAGCTCACTGTTCTGGCCGTAAAGGAACACAGTAAAGTAGAAGATTGCTCTTTTCTCAAAAGCAGAGTGTGTTTCTTGTAAGGTGAGCTAGCGTTTGTTTCCCATTCCTAAATGTAGTTGAATTACATGCAGTTTCTTGTCCTATGAGCAAGAGTTGTTTTCTGGTAAGAAGAGTCACTATTGCGCTCCTATTGCCATACACAGTGCAAACAACACTTGCTACTGTTCTTTGCAAGTACAGTGTATTGGACAGAAGAGGAGATACTGTCCTTGTCAGTTTCCTAAGTAGAGTTCAACTAGATATGGCCCGTGTGTGTAGGAAGCAAAGTTTTTTTGTTCTGAGCAAGCTCACTGTTCGGACCCCATAGGAAACACTGTAGAGTAGAAGAGTGCTCTTTTCTCAAAAGCAGAGTGTGTTTCTTGTAAGGCGAGCTGGCATTTGTTTCGCAGTCCTAAGTGGAGTTGAATCACATGCAGTTTCTGGTACTACGAGCAAGAGTTTTTTTCTGGTAAGAAGAGTCATTATTGAGCTCCAATTGTCATACACATGGCAAATAGCACTGGCGTCTGTTCCCATCAAGTACAGTGTATTGGACTGAAGAGGAGCTACTGTTCTTGTCAGTTTCCTAAGCAGAGTTGAACGAGATATAGCCCGTGTGTGTAGGAAGCACAGTTCTTTTGTTCTGAGCAAGCTCACTATTCTGGTCCTATAGGAAATACAGTAGAGTAGAAGAGTTCTCTTTTCTCAAAAGCAGAGAGTGTTTCTTGTAAGGCGAGCTAGCGTTTGTTTCCCGTCCTAAAAGGAGTTGAATCACATGCAGTTTCTGGTCCTACGAGCAAGAGTTGTTTTCTGGTAAGAAGAGTCACTATTTCTCTCCCATTGCCATATACAGTGCAAATAGCACTCGCGTCTGTTCCCAGCCAGTACAGTGTATGGAACTGAAGAGGATCTACTGTTCTTGTTAGTTTCCTAAGCATAGTTAAACTAGATATGGCCCGTGTGTGTAGGAAGCACAGTTCTTTTGTACTGTAAGCTCACTGATTGAACCCATAGGAAACACATTAGAGTAGAAGAGTGCTCTTTTCTCAAAAGCAGAGTGTTTTTTTGTAAGGCAAGGTAGCGTTTGTTTCGCAGTCCTAAATGGAGTTGAATCACATGCAGTTTCTGGTCCTACGTTCAAGAGTTTTTTTTTTCTGGTTAGAAGAGTCAATATTGAACTCCCATTGTCATACACAGGGCAAATAGCACTGGCGTCTGTTCCCAGCAAGTACAGTGTATTGGACTGAAGAGGAGCTACTGTTCTTGTCAGTTTCCTAAGCAGAGTTGAACTAGATATAGCCCGTGTGTGTAGGAAGCACTGTTCTTTTGTTGTGAGCAAGCTCACTGTTTGGACCCCAAAGGAAACACAGTAGAGTAGAAGAGTGATCTTTTCTCAAAAGCAGAGTGTGTTTCTTGTAAGGCGAGCTAGCGTTTGTTTCGCAGTCCTAAATGGAGTTGAATCACTTGTAGTTTTTGATCCTAAGAGCAAGAGTTGTTTTCTGGTAATGAATGTCACTATTGCGCTCCCATTGCCACACACAATGCAAAGAGGACTCGTGTCTGTTCCCATCAAGTCCAGTGTATTTGACTGAAGAGGAGCTACTGTTCTTGCCAGTTTCCTAAGCAGAGTTGAACTAGATATGGCCCCTGTGTGTAGGAAGCACAGTTCTTTTGTTCTGAGCAAGCTGACTGTTCGGACCCCATAGGAAACACAGTAGAGTAGAAGAGTACTCTTTCCTCAAAATCAGAGTGTGTTTCTTGTAAGGCGAGCTAGTGTTTGTTTCCCAGTCTGAAATGGAGTTGAATCCCATGCAGTTTCTGGTCCTAAGAGCAAGAGATGTTTTCTGGTAAGGAAAGTCACTATTGAGCTCCCATTGCCATACATAGTGCAAATAGCACTCGCGTCTGTTCCCAGCAAGTACACTGTACTGGACTGAAGATGAGCTACTGATCTTCTCAGTTTCTAAGCAGAGTTGAACTAGATATGGCCCCTGTGTGTAGGAAGCACAGTTCTTTTGTTCTGAGCAAGCTCACTATTCTGGGCCTATAGGAAACACAGTAGAGTAGAAGAGTGTTCTTTTCTCAAAAGCAGAGTGTGTTTCCTGTAAGTCGAGCTAGCATTTGTTTCGCAGTCCTAAATGGAGTTGAATCACATGCAGTTTCTGGTCCTACGATCAAGAGTTTTTTTTTTCTGGTAAGAAGAGTCAATATTGAACTCCCCTTGTCATACACAGGGCAAATAGCACTGGCGTCTGTTCCAAGCAAGTACAGTGTATTGGACTGAAGAGGAGCTACTGTTCTTGTCAGTTTCCTAAGCAGAGTTGAACTAGATATAGCCCGTGTGTGTAGGAAGCACAGTTCTTTTGTTCTGAGCAAGCTCACTATTCTGGCACTACAAAAAACACATTAGAGTAGAAGAGTGCTGTTTTCTCAAAAGCAGAGTGTGTTTATTGTAAGGCGAGCTAGCGTTTGTTTCCCAGTTATAAATGGAGTTGAATCACATGCAGTTTTTGGTCCTATGAGCAAGAGATGTTTTCTGGTAAGAAGAGTCACTATTGCGGTCCCATTGTCATACACATTGCAAATAGCACTAGCATCTGTCCCCTGCATGTACAGTGTATTGGACTGAAGATGAACTACTGTTCTTCTCAGTTTCCTAAGCAGAGTTGAACTAGATAAGGCCCCTGTGTGTGGGAAGCACAGTTCTTTTGTTCTGAGCAAGCTCACTATTCTGGCCCTATAGGAAACACAGTAGAGTAGAAGAGTGCTCTTTTCTCAAAAGCAGAGTGTGCTTCTTATAAGGCGAGCTAGCGTTTGGTTCCCAGTCCTAAATGGAGTTGAATCACATGCAGTTTTTGGTCCTACGAGCTAGAGTTGTTTTTTGGTATGGAAAGTCACTAATGCGCTCCCATTGACATACACAGTGCAAATAGCACTGTCGTCTGTTCCCAGCAAGTACAGTTTATTGGACTGAAGAGGAGCTACTGTTCTTGTCAGTTTCCTAAGCAGAGTTGAACTAGATATGGCCCGTGTGTGTAGGAAGCACAGTTCTTTTGTTCTGAGCAAGATCACTGTTCGGACCCCATAGGAAAGACTGTAGAGTAGAAGAGTGCTCTTTTCTCAAAAGCAGAGTGTGTTTCTTGTAAGGCGAGCTGGCGTTTATTTCGCAGTCCTAAATGGAGTTGAATCACATGCAGTTTCTGGTCCTATGAGCAAGAGTTTTTTTCTGGTAAAAAGAGTCACTATTGAGCTCCGATTGTCATACACAGGGCAAATAGCACTGGCGTCTGTTCCCACCAAGTACAGTGTATTGGACTCAAGAGGAGCTACTGTTCTTGTCAGTTTCCTAAGCAGAGTTGAACTAGATATACCCCGTGTGTGTAGGAAGCACAGTTCTTTTGTTCTGAGCAAGCTCACTATTCTGGTCCTATAGGAAATACAGTAGAGTAGAAGAGTGCTCTTTTCTCAAAAGCAGAGAGTGTTTCTTGTAAGGCGAGCTAGCGTTTGTTTCCCATCCTAAAAGGAGTTGAATCACATCCAGTTTCTGGTCCTACGAGCAAGAGTTGTTTTTGGTAAGAAGAGTCACTATTTCGCTCCCATTGCCATATACAGTGCAAATAGCACTCGCGTCTGTTCCCATCAAGTACAGTGTATGGGATTGAAGAGATTCTACTGTTCTTGTTAGTTTCCTAAGCAAAATTGAACTAGATATGGCCGTGTGTGTAGGAAGCACAGTTCTTTTGTTCTGAGTAAGCTCACTGTTCTGGCCCTATAGGAAACACAGTAGAGAAGAGTGATCTTTTCTCAAAAGCAGAGTGTGTTTCTTGTAAGGCGAGATAGCGTTTGTTCCCAGTCCTAGATGGAGTTGAATCACATGCAGTGTTTGGTCCTACGAGCAAGAGTTGTTTTCTGGTAAGTAGAGTCACTATTGCGCTCCCATTATCATACACAGGGCAAATAGCACTGGCGTCTGTTCCCAGCATGTACAGTGTATTGGACTGAAGAGGAGCTCCTGTTCTTGTCAGTTTCCTAAGCAGAGTTGAACTAGATATAGCCCGTTTGTGTAGTAAGCACAGTTCTTTTGTTCTGAGCAAGCTCACTATTCTGACCCTATAGGAAACACAGTAGAGTAGAAGAGTGCTCTTTTCTCAAAAGCAGAGTGTTTTTCTTATAAAGCGAGCTAGCGTTTGTTTCCCAGTCCTAAATGGAGTTGAATCACATGCAGTTTCTGTTCCTAAGAGCAAGAGTTGTTTTCTGGTAAGAAGAGTCACTGTTGTGCTCCCATTGTCATACACAGGGCAAATAGCACCGGCGTCTTTTCCCAGCAACTACAGTGTATGGGACGGAAGAGGATCTACTGCTCTTGTCAGTTTCCTAAGCAGAATTGAACTAGATATGGCCGTGTGTGTAGGAAGCACAGTTCTTTTGTTCTGAGCAAGCTCACTGTTTTGGCCCTGTAGGAAACACTGTAGAGTAGAAGAGTGCTCTTTTCTCAAAAGCAGAGTGTGTTTCTTGTAAGGCGAGCTAGGTTTTTTTCCCGTCCTAAAAGGAGTTGAATCACATGCAGTTTCTGGTCCTACGAGCAAGAGTTGTTATCTGGTAAGTAGAGTCACTATTTCGCTCCCATTGCCATATACAGTGCAAATAGCACTCGCGTCTGTTCCCACCAAGTACAGTGTATTGGACTGAAGAGGAGCTACTGTTCTTGTCAGTTTCCTAAGCAGAGTTGAACTAGATATAGCCCGTGTGTGTACGAAGCACAGTTCATTTGCTCTGAGTAAGCTCACTGTTCTGGCCCTATAGGAAACACCGTAGAGTAGAAGAGTGATCTTTTATCAAAAGCAGAGTGTGTTTCTTGTAAGGCGAGCTAACATTTGTTTCCCAGTCCTAAATGGAGTTGAATCACATGCAGTTTCTGGTCCTACGAGCAAGAGTTGTTTTCTGTTAAGAAGAATCTCTACTGCACTCCCATTGTCATACACAGGGCAAATAGCACTGGCTTCTGTTCCCAGCATGTACAGTGTATTGGACTGAAGAGGATCTACTGTTCTTGTCAGTTTCCTAAGCAGAATTGAACTAGATATGGCCATGTGTGTAGGAAGCACAGTTCTTTTGTTCTGAGCAAGCTCACTGTTCTGGCCCTATAGAAAACACAATAGAGAAGAAGAGTGATCTTTTCTCAAAAGCAGAGTGTGTTTCTTGTAAGGCGAGCTAGCGTTTGTTTCCCAGTCCTAAATGGAGTTGAATCACATGCAGTTTTTGATCCTAAGAGCAAGAGTTGTTTTCTGGTAAGGTAAGTCACTATTGTGCTCCCATTGCCATACACAGTGCAAATAGCACTTGCGTCTGTTCCCAGCATGTACAGTGTATTGGACTGAAGAGGAGCTACTGTTCTTGTCAGTTTCATAAGCAGAATTGACCTAGATATTGCAGGTGTGTGTAGGAAGCACAGTTCTTTTGTTCTGAGCAAGCTCACTATTCTGGCCCTATAGGAAACACAGTAGAGTAGAAGAGTGCTCTTTTCTCAAAAGCAGAGTATGTTTCTTGTAAGGCGAGCTAGCATTTGTTTCGCAGTCGTAAATGGAGTTGAATCACATGCAGTTTCTGGTCCTACGAGCAAGAGTTGTTTTCTGGTAAGAAGAGTCAATATTGCGCTCCCATTGTCATAGACATTACAAATAGCACTGGCTTCTGTTCCCAGCATGTACAGTGTATTGGACTGAAGAGGATATACTATTCTTGTCAGTTTCCTAAGCAGAATTGAACTAGATATGGCCGTGTGTGTAGGAAGCACAGTTCTTTTGTTCTGAGCAAGCTCACTGTTCTAGCCCTATAGGAAACACAGTATAGTAGAAGAGAGATCTTTTTTCAAAAGCAGAGTGTTTTTCTTGTAAGGCGACCTAGTGTTTGTTTCCCAGTCCTAAATGGAGTTGAATCACATGCAGTTTCTGGTTCTACGAGCAAGAGTTGTTTTCTGATAAGAAGAGTCACTATTCCACTCCCATTGACATACACATTACAAATATGCTGGCGTCTGTTCCCAGCATGTACAGTGTATTGGACTGAAGAGTATCTACTGTTCTTGTCAGTTTCCTAAGCAGAATTGAACTAGATATGGCTCGTGTGTGTAGGAAGCACAGTTCTTTTGTTCTGAGCAAAGCTCACTCTTCTGGCCCTCCAGGAAACACAGTAGATTAGAAGAGTGCTCTTTTCTCAAAAGCAGAGTGTGTTTCTTTTAAGGCGAGCTAGCGTTTGTTTCCCAGTCCTAAATGGAGTTGAATCACATGCAGTTTTTGGTCCTATGAGCAAGAGTTGTTTTCTGGTAA
This sequence comes from Peromyscus eremicus, assembly GCF_949786415.1. Classification (NCBI taxonomy): domain Eukaryota; kingdom Metazoa; phylum Chordata; class Mammalia; order Rodentia; family Cricetidae; genus Peromyscus; species Peromyscus eremicus. Next base: position 112,484 of record NW_026735225.1, on the reverse strand, counting down.
GGAAAGTCACTATTGTGCTCCCATTGCCATACACAGTGCAGATAGCACTCGCGTCTGTTCCCATTAAGTACAGTGTATTGGACTGAAGAGGAGCTACTGTTCTTGTCAGTTTCCTAGGTAGAGTTGAACTAGATATGGCCCGTGTGTGTAGGAAGCACAGTTCTTTTGTTCTGAGCAAGCTCACTGTTCAGACCCCATAGGAAACACTGTAGAGTAGAAGAGTGCTCTTTTCTCAAAAGCAGAGTGTGTTTCTTGTAAGGCGAGCTAGGATTTGTTTTGCAGTCCTAAATGGAGTTGAATCACATGCAGTTTCAGGTCCTATGAGCAAGAGATTTTTCTGGTAAGAAGAGACACTATTGAGCTCCCATTGTCATTCACAGGGCAAATAGCACTGGCGTCTGTTCCCAGCAAGTACAGTGTATTGGACTGAAGTGGACCAACTGTTCTTGTCAGTTTCCTAAGCAGAGTTGAACTAGATATAGCCAGTGTGTGTAGGATGCAAAGTTCTTTTGTTCTGAGCAAGCTCACTATTCTGGCCCTATAGGAAACACAGTAGAGTAGAAGAGTGCTCTTTTCTCAAAAGCAGAGAGTGTTTCTTGTAAGGAAAGCTAGCGTTTTTTTCCCGTCCTAAATCTAGTTGAATCACATGCAGTTTCTGGTCCTACGAGCAAGAGTTGTTTTCTGTTAAGAAGAGTCTCTATTGCACTCCCATTGTCATACACAGGGCAAATAGCACTGGCGTCTGTTCCCAGCATGTAGTGTATTGGACTGAAGAGAATCTACTGTTCTTGTCAGTTTCCTAAGCAGAATTGAACTAGATATGGCCCATGTGTGTAGGAAGCACAGTTCTTTTGTTCTGAGCAAGCTGACTGTTCGGACACCATAGGAAACAGAGTAGAGTAGAAGAGTGCTCTTTTCTCAAAAGCAGAGTGTGTTTCTTGTAAGGCGAGCTAGCGTTTGTTTCGCAGTCCTAAATGGAGTTGAATCACATGCCGTTTTTGGTCCTATGAGCAAGAGTTGTTTTCTGGTAAGGAAAGTCACTATTGTGCTCCCATTGCCATTAACAGTGCAAATAGCACTCGCGTCTGTTCCTAGCAAGTACAGTGTATTGGACTGAAGAGGAGCTACTGTTCTTGTCAGTTTCGTAAGCAGAATAGACCTAGATATTGCCCGTGTGTGTAGGAAGCACAGTTCTTTTGTTCTGAGCAAGCTCACTATTCTGGCCCTATAGGAAACACAGTAGAGTAGAAGAGTGCTCTTTTCTCAAAAGCAGAGTGTGTTTCTTGTAAGGCGAGCTAGCGTTTGTTTCGCAGTCCTAAATGGAGTTGAATCACAGGCAGTTTCTGGTCCTACGAGCAAGAGTTGTTTTCTGGTAAGAAGAGTCAATATTGTGCTCCCATTGTCATACACATTACAAATAGCACTGGCGTCTGTTCCCAGCATGTACAGTGTATTGGACTGAAGAGGATATACTGTTCTTGTCAGTTTCCTAAGCAGAATTGAACTAGATATGGCCCATGTGTGTAGGAAGCACAGTTCTTTTGTTCTGAGCAAGCTCACTGTTCTGGCCCGATAGGAAACACAGTAGAGCAGAAGAGTGATCTTTTTTCAAAAGCAGAGTGTTTTTCTTGTAAGGCGACCTAGTGTTTGTTTCCCAGTCCTAAATGGAGTTGAATCACATGCAGTTTCTGGTCCTACGAGCAAGAGTTGTTTTCTGATAAGAAGAGTCAATATTCCACTCCCATTGACATACACATTACAAATATGCTGGCCTCTGTTCCCAGCACGTACAGTGTATTGGACTGAAGAGTATCTACTGTTCTTGTCAGTTTCCTAAGCAGAATTGAACTAGATATGGCCGTGTGTGTAGGAAGCACAGTTCTTTTGTTCTGAGCAAGCTCACTGTTCTGGCCCTATAGGAAACACAGTAGAGTAGAAGAGTGATCTTTTCTCAAAAGCAGAGTGTGTTTCTTGTAAGGCGAGCTAGTGTTTGTTTCCCAATCCTAAATGGAGTTGAATCACATGCCGTTTTTGGTCCTACGAGCAAGAGTTGTTTTCTGGTAAGGAAAGTCACTATTGTGCTCCCATTGCCATACACAGTGCAAATAGCACTCACGTCTGTTCCCATTAAGTACAGTGTATTGGACTGAAGTGGAGCTACTGTTCTTGTCAGGTTCCTAAATAGAGTTGAACACATATGGCCCGTGTGTGTAGGAAGCACAGTTCTTTTGTTCTGAGCAACCTCACTGTTCAAACCACATAGGAAACACTGTAGAGTAGAAGAGTGCTCTTTTCTCAAAAGCAGAGTGTGTTTCTTGTAAGGCGAGCTAGCGTTTGTTTTGCAGTCCTAAATGGAGTTGAATCACATGCAGTTTCTGGTCCTAGGAGCAAGAGTTGTTTTCTGGTAAGAAGAGACACTATTGAGCTCCCATTGTCATACACAGGGCAAATAGAACTGGCGTCTGTTCCCAGCAAGTACAGTTTATTGGCCTGAAGAGGAGCTACTGTTCTTGTCAGTTTCCTAAGCAGAGTTGAACTAGATATAGCCCGTGTGTGTAGGAAGCACAGTTTTTTTGTTCTGAGCAAGCTCACTGTTTGGAACTTAAAGGAAACACAGAAGAGTAGAAGAGTGCTCTTTTATCACAAGCAGAGTGTGTTTCTTGTGAGGCGAGCTAGCGTTTGTTTCGCAGTCCTAAATGGAGTTGAATCACATGCAGTTTTTGGTCCTACGAGCAAGAGTTGTTTTCTGGTAAGGAAAGTCACTATTGTGCTCCCATTGCCATACACAGTGCAAATAGCACTCGCGTCTGTTCCCATTAAGTACAGTGTATTGGACTGAAGAGGAGCTACTGTTCTTGTCAGTTTCCTAGGTAGAGTTGAACTAGATATGGCCCGTGTGTGTAGGAAACACAGTTCTTTTGTTCTGAGCAAGCTCACTGTTCAGACCCCATAGGAAACACTGTAGAGTAGAAGAGTGCTCTTTTCTCAAAAGCAGAGTGTGTTTCTTGTAAGCCGAGCTAGCGTTTGTTTTGCAGTCCTAAATGGGGTTGAATCACATGCAGTTTCAGGACCTACGAGCAAGAGATTTTTCTGGTAAGAAGAGTCACTATTGAGCTCCCATTGTCATACACAGGGCAAATAGCACTGGCGTCTGTTCCCAGCAAGTACAGTGTATTGCACTGAAGTGGACCAACTGTTCTTGTCAGTTTCCTAAGCAGAGTTGAACTAGATATAGCCAGTGTGTGTAGGATGCACAGTTCTTTTGTTCTGAGCAAGCTCACTATTCTGGCTCTATAGGAAACACAGTAGAGTAGAAGAGTGCTCTTTTCTCAAAAGCAGAGAGTGTTTCTTGTAAGGTGAGCTAGCGTTTTTTTCCCGTCCTAAATCTAGTTGAGTCACATGCAGTTTCTGGTCCTACGAACAAGATTTTGTTTTCTGGTAAGAAGAGTCACTATTGCGCTCCCATTGTCATACACAGGGCAAATAGCACTCGCGTCTGTTCCCGGCAAGTGCAGTGTATTGGACTGAAGATGATCTACTGCTCTTGTCAGTTTCCTAAGTAGAGTTGAACTAGATATGGCCCGTGTTTGTAGGAAGCACAGTTCTTTTGTTCTGAGCAAGCTCACTGTTCTGGCAGTATAGGAAACACAGTAGAGTAGAAGAGTGCTCTTTTCTCAAAAGCAGAGTGTGTTTCTTGTAAGGCGAGCTAGCATTTGTTTCTCAGTCCAAAATGGAGTTGAATCACATGCAGTTTCTGGTCCTACGAGCAAAAGATGTATTCTGGTAAGGAAAGTCACTATTGTGCTCCCATTGCCATACACAGTGCAAATAGCACTCGCGTCTGTTCCCAGCAATTACAGTGTATTGGACTGAAGAGGAGCTACTGTTCTTGTCAGTTTCCTAAGCAGAGTTGAACTAGATATGGCTCGTGTGTATAGGAAGCACAGTTCTTTTGTTCTGAGCAAGCTCACTCTTCTGGCCCTATAGGAAACACAGAAGAGTAGAAGAGTGCTCTTTTCTCAGAAGCAGAGTGTGGTTCTTGTAAGGTGAGCTAGCGTTTGTTTCCCAGTCCTAAATTGAGTTGAATCACATGCAGTTTCTGGTCCTACGAGCAAGAGTTCTTTTCTAGTAAGAAGAGTCACTATTTTTCTACCATTGCCATACACAGTGCAAATAGCACTCGCATCTGTTCCCAGCAAGTACAGTGTATTGGACAGAAGAGGAGCTACTGTTCTTGTCAGTTTCCTAAGCAGAGTTGAACTAGATATGGCCCGTGTGTGTGAAGCACAGTTCTTTTGTTCTGAGCAAGCTAAATTTTCGGACCCCATAGTAAACACAGTAGAGTAGAAGAGTGCTCTTTTCTCAAAAGCAGAGTGTGTTTCTTTTAAGGTGAGCTAGTGTTTGTTTCCCAGTCAGAAACGGAGTTGAATCCCATGCAGTTTCTGGTCCTACGAGCAAGAGTTGTTTTCTGGTAAGAAGAGTCACTATTTTGCTTTCTTTGCCATACCCAGTGCAAATAGCACTCGCGTCTACTCCCAGCAAGTACAGTGTATTGGACTGAAGAGGAGCTACTGTTCTTGTCAGTTTCCTAAGCAGAGTTGAACTAGATATAGACCGTGTGTGTAGGAAGCACAGTTCTTTTGTTTTGAGCAAGCTCACTGTTCTGGCCGTAAAGGAACACAGTAAAGTAGAAGATTGCTCTTTTCTCAAAAGCAGAGTGTGTTTCTTGTAAGGTGAGCTAGCGTTTGTTTCCCATTCCTAAATGTAGTTGAATTACATGCAGTTTCTTGTCCTATGAGCAAGAGTTGTTTTCTGTTAAGAAGAGTCACTATTGCGCTCCTATTGCCATACACAGTGCAAACAACAGTTGCTACTGTTCTTTGCAAGTACAGTGTATTGGACAGAAGAGGAGATACTGTCCTTGTCAGTTTCCTAAGCAGAGTTGAACTAGATATGGCCCCTGTGTGTAGGAAGCACAGTTCTTTTGTTCTGAGCAAACTCACTGTTCAGACCCCATAGGAAACACTGTAGAGTAGAAGAGTGCTCTTTTCTCAAAAGCAGAGTGTGTTTCTTGTAAGGCGAGCTGGCGTTTGTTTTGCAGTCCTAAATGGAGTTGAATCACATGCAGTTTCAGGTCCTACGAGCAAGAGATTTTTCTGGTAAGAAGAGTCACTATTGTGCTACCATTGCCATACACAGTGCAAATAGCACTCGTGTCTGTTCCCAGCAAGTACAGTGTATTGGACAGAAGAGGATCTACTGTTCTTGTCAGTTTCCTAAGCAGAGTTGAACTAGATATGGCCTGTGTGTGTAGGAAGCACAGTTCTTTTGTTCTGAGCAAGCTCACTGTTCTGGCCCTATAGGAAACACAGTAGAGTAGAAGAGTGCTCTTTTCTCAAAAGCAGAGTGTGTTTCTTGGAAGGCGAGCTTGCGTTTGTTTCCAAGTCCTAAAGGAGTTGAATCACATGCAGTTTCTGGTCCTACAAGCAAGAGTTGTTTTCTGGTAAGGAGAGTCACTATTGCACTCCCATTGAAATACACAGGGCAAATAGCACTCACGTCTGTTCCCAGCAAGTACAGTGTATTAGACTGAAGAGGAGCTACTGTTCTTGTCAGTTTCCTAAGCAGAGTTGAACTATATATGGCCCATGTGTTAAGGAAGCACACATCATTTTTTCAGAGCAAGCTCACTCTTCTGGCCCTATAGGAAACACAGAAGAGTAGAAGAGTGATCTTTTCTCAAAAGCAGAGTGTGTTTCTTGTAAGGCGAGCTAGCGTTTGTTTCCCAGTCCATAATGGAGTTGAATCACATGCACTTTCTGGTCCTGCGAGCAAGAATTGTTTTCTGGTAAGAAGAGTCACTATTGTGCTACCATTGCCATACACAGCGCAAATTGCACTCACGTCTGCTCCCAGCAAGTACAGTGTATTGGACTGAAGAGGAGCTACTGTTCTTTTAAGTTTCCTAAGCAGAGTTGAACTAGATATACCCGTGTGTGTAGGAAGCACAGTTCTTTTGTTCTGAGCAAGCTCACTGTTCTTGCACTATAGGAAACACAGTAGAGTAGAAGAGTGATCTTTTCTCAAAACCAGAGTGTGTTTCTTGTAAGGCGAGCTAGCGTTTGTTTTTCAGTCCAAAATGGAGTTGAATCACATGCAGTTTCTGGTCCTACGAGCAAGGGATGTTTTCTGGTAATTAAAGTCACTATCGTGCTCCCTTTGCCATAAACAGTGCATATAGCACTCACGTCTGCTCCAGCAAGTACAGTGTATTGGACTGAAGAGGAGCTACTGTTCTTGTCAGTTTCCTAAGCAGAGTTGAACTAGATATGGCCCCTGTGTGTAGGAAGCACAGTTCTTTTGTTCTGAGCAAGCTCACTGTTCAGACCCCATAGGAAACACCGTAGAGTAGAAGAGTGCTCTTTTCTCAAAAGCAGAGTGTGTTTCTTGTAAGGCGAGCTAGCATTTGTTTCCAAGTCCGAAATGGAGTTGAATCCCATGCAGTTTCTGGTCCTAAGAGCAAGAGTTGTTTTCTGGTAAGAAGATTCAGTATTGTGCTCCAATTGCCACATACACTGCAAATAGCACTCTCGTCTGTTCCCAGCAAGTACAGTGTATTGGACTGAAGAGGAGCTACTGTTCTTGTCAGTTTCCTAAGCACAGTTGAACTAGATATGGCCCGTTTGTGTAGGAAGCACAGTTCTTTTGTTCTGAGAAAGCTCACTATTCTGGCCTTATAGGAAACACAGTAGAGTAGAAGAGTGCTCTTTTCTCAAAAGCAGAGAGTGTTTCTTGTAAGGTGAGCTAGCGTTTTTTTCCCATCCTAAATCTAGTTGAGTCACATGCAGTTTCTGATCCTACGAACAAGAGTTGTTTTCTGGTAAGAAGAGTCACTATTGTGCTCCCATTGTCATACACAGGGCAAATAGCACTCGCGTCTGTTCCCAGCAAGTGCAGTGTATTGGACTGAAGATGATCTACTGCTCTTGTCAGTTTCCTAAGCAGAGTTGAACTAGATATGGCCCATGTGTGTAGGAAGCACAGTTCTTTTGTTCTGAGCAAGCTCACTGTTCTGGCAGTATAGGAAACACATTAGATTAGAAGAGTGCTCTTTTCTCAAAAGCAGAGTGTGTTTCTTGTAAGGCGAGCTAGCATTTGTTTCTCAGTCCAAAATGGAGTTGAATCACATGCAGTTTCTGGTCCTACGAGCAAAAGATGTATTCTGGTAAGGAAAGTCACTATTGTGCTCCCATTGCCATACACAGTGCAAATAGCACTCGCGTCTGTTCCCAGCAATTACAGTGTATTGGACTGAAGAGGAGCTACTGTTCTTGTCAGTTTCCTAAGCAGAGTTGAACTAGATATGGCTCGTGTGTATAGGAAGCACAGTTCTTTTGTTCTGAGCAAGCTCACTCTTCTGGCCCTATAGGAAACACAGAAGAGTAGAAGAGTGCTCTTTTCTCAGAAGCAGAGTGTGGTTCTTGTAAGGTGAGCTAGCGTTTGTTTCCCAGTCCTAAATTGAGTTGAATCACATGCAGTTTCTGGTCCTACGAGCAAGAGCTCTTTTCTAGTAAGAAGAGTCACTATTTTTCTACCATTGCCATACACAGTGCAAATAGCACTCGCATCTGTTCCCAGCAAGTACAGTGTATTGGACAGAAGAGGAGCTACTGTTCTTGTCAGTTTCCTAAGCAGAGTTGAACTAGATATGGCCCGTGTGTGTGAAGCACAGTTCTTTTGTTCTGAGCAAGCTAAATTTTCGGACCCCATAGTAAACACAGTAGAGTAGAAGAGTGCTCTTTTCTCAAAAGCAGAGTGTGTTTCTTTTAAGGTGAGCTAGGGTTTGTTTCCCAGTCAGAAACGGAGTTGAATCCCATGCAGTTTCTGGTCCTACGAGCAAGAGTTGTTTTCTGGTAAGAAGAGTCACTATTTTGCTTTCTTTGCCATACCCAGTGCAAATAGCACTCGCGTCTACTCCCAGCAAGTACAGTGTATTGGACTGAAGAGGAGCTACTGTTCTTGTCAGTTTCCTAAGCAGAGTTGAACTAGATATAGACCGTGTGTGTAGGAAGCACAGTTCTTTTGTTTTGAGCAAGCTCACTGTTCTGGCCATAAAGGAACACAGTAAAGTAGAAGATTGCTCTTTTCTCAAAAGCAGAGTGTGTTTCTTGTAAGGTGAGCTAGCGTTTGTTTCCCATTCCTAAATGTAGTTGAATTACATGCAGTTTCTTGTCCTATGAGCAAGAGTTGTTTTCTGGTAAGAAGAGTCACTATTGCGCTCCTATTGCCATACACAGTGTAAACAACACTTGCTACTGTTCTTTGCAAGTACAGTGTATTGGACAGAAGAGGAGATACTGTCCTTGTCAGTTTCCTAAGCAGAGTTGAACTAGATATGGCCCGTGTGTGTAGGAAGCACAGTTCTTTTGTTCTGAGCAAGCTCACTGTTCAGACCCCATAGGAAAAACTGTAGAGTAGAAGAGTGCTCTTTTCTCAAAAGCAGAGTGTGTTTCTTGTAAGGCGAGCTGGCGTTTGTTTTGCAGTCCTAAATGGAGTTGAATCACATGCAGTTTCAGGTCCTACGAGCAAGAGATTTTTCTGGTAAGAAGAGTCACTATTGTGCTACCATTGCCATACACAGTGCAAATAGCACTCGTGTCTGTTCCCAGCAAGTACAGTGTATTGGACAGAACAGGATCTACTGTTCTTGTCAGTTTCCTAAGCAGAGTTGAACTAGATATGGCCTGTGTGTGTAGGAAGCACAGTTCTTCTGTTCTGAGCAAGCTCACTGTTCTGGCCCTATAGTAAACACAGTAGAGTAGAAGAGTGCTCTTTTCTCAAAAGCAGAGTATGTTTCTCCTAAGGCAAGCTAGCGTTTGTTTCCAAGTCCTAAAGGAGTTGAATCACATGCAGTTTCTGGTCCTACAAGCAAGAGTTGTTTTCTGGTAAGGAGAGTCACTATTGCACTCCCATTGAAATACACAGGGCAAATAGCACTCGCGTCTGTTCCCAGCAAGTACAGTGTATTAGACTGAAGAGGAGCTACTGTTCTTGTCAGTTTCCTAAGCAGAGTTGAACTATATATGGCCCGTGTGTTAAGGAAGCACACATCATTTTTTCAGAGCAATCTCACTCTTCTGGCCCTATAGGAAACACAGAAGAGTAGAAGAGTGCTCTTTTCTCAAAAGCAGAGTGTGTTTCTTGTAAGGCGAGCTAGCGTTTGTTTCCCAGTCCATAATGGAGTTGAATCACATGCCGTTTCTGGTCCTGCGAGCAAGAGTTTTTTTCTGGTAAGAAGAGTCACTATTGTGCTAACATTGCCATACACAGTGCAAATTGCACTCGCGTCTGCTCCCAGCAAGTACAGTGTATTGGACTGAAGAGGAGCTACTGTTCTTTTAAGTTTCCTAAGCAGAGTTATACTAGATATACCCCTGTGTGTAGGAAGCACAGTTCTTTTGTTCTGAGCAAGCTCACTGTTCTTGCCCTATAGGAAAAACAGTAGAGTAGAATAGTGATCTTTTCTCAAAACCAGAGTGTGTTTCTTGTAAGGCGAGCTAGCGTTTGTTTTTCAGTCCAAAATGGAGTTGAATCACATGCAGTTTCTGGTCCTACGAGCAAGGGATGTTTTCTGGTAAGGAAAGTCCCTATTGTGCTCCCTTTGCCATAAACAGTGCATATAGCACTCACGTCTGCTCCAGCAAGTACAGTGTATTGGACTGAAGAGGAGCTACTGTTCTTGTCAGTTTCCTAAGCAGAGTTGAACTAGATATGGCCCCTGTGTGTAGGAAGCACAGTTCTTTTGTTCTGAGCAAGCTCACTGTTCAGACCCCATAGGAAACACCGTAGAGTAGAAGAGTGCTCTTTTCTCAAAAGCAGAGTGTGTTTCTTGTAAGGCGAGCTAGCGTTTGTTTCCAAGTCCGAAATGGAGTTGAATCCCATGCAGTTTCTGGTCCTAAGAGCAAGAGTTGTTTTCTGGTAAGAAGATTCAGTATTGTGCTCCAATTGCCACATACACTGCAAATAGCACTCTCGTCTGTTCCCAGCAAGTACAGTGTATTGGACTGAAGAGGAGCTACTGTTCTTGTCAGTTTCCTAAGCACAGTTGAACTAGATATGGCCCGTTTGTGTAGGAAGCACAGTTCTTTTGTTCTGAGAAAGCTCACTGTTCTGGCAATATAGGAAACACAGTAGAGTAGAAGAGTGATCTTTTCTCAAAACCAGAGTGTGTTTCTTGTAAGGCGAGATAGTGTTTGTTTCCCAGTCCAAAATGGAGTGGAATCACAAGCAGTTTTTGGTCCCATGAGCAAGAGTTGTTTTCTGGTAGGAAAGTCACTATTGTGCTCCCATTGCCATACACAGTGCAAATAGCACTCGCGTCTGTTCCCAGCAAGTACAGTGTATTGGACTGAAGAGGAGCTACTGTTCTTGTCAGTTTCCAGTGGATTTGAACTAGATATGGCCGGAGTGTGTAGGAAGCACAGTTCTTTTGTTCTGAGCAAGCTCACTGTTCGGACCCCATAGGAAACACTGTAGAGTAGAAGAGTCCTCTTTTCTCAAAAGCAGAGTGTGTTTCTTGTAAGCAGAGCTAGCGTTTGTTTCGCATTCCTAAATGGAGTTGAATCCCATGCAGTTTCTGGTCCTATGAGCAAGAGTTGTTTTCTGGTAAGAAGAGTCACTCATGGGCTCCCATTGCCATACAGTGCAAATAGCACTCATGTCTGTTCGCAGCAAGTACAGTGTATGGACTGAAGATGAGCTACTGTTCTTGTCAGTTTGCTAAGCAGAATAGAAATGGATATGGCCCCTGTGTGTAGGAAGCACAGTTCTTTTGTCCTGAGCAAGCTCACTTTTCGGACCCCATAGGAAACACCTTAGAGTAGAAGAGTGCTCTTTTCTCAAAAGCAGAGTATGTATCTTGTACGGCAAGCTAGCGTTTGTTTCCCAGTCCTAAATGGAGTTGAATCCCATGCAGTTTCTGGTCCTACGAGCAAGAGTAGTTTTCTGGTAAGAAGAGTCTCTATTGGGCTCCCATTGTCATACACAGGGCAAATAGCACTCGAGTCTGTTCCCAGCAAGTAGAGTGTATTGGACTGAATAGGAGCTACTGTTCTTGTCAATTTCCTAAGCAGAATTGAACTAGATATGGCCCGTGTGTGTAGGAAGCACAGTTCTTTTGTTCTCAGCAAGCTCACTGGTCGGATCCCATAGGAAACAGTGTAGAGTAGAAGAGTGCTCTTTTCTCAAAAGGGGAGTGTGTTTCTTGTAAGGCGAGCTAGCGTTTGTTTCCCAGTCCTAAATGGAGTTGAATCACATGCAGTTTCTGGTCCTACGAGCAAGAGTTGTTTTCTGGTAAGAAGAGTCACTGTTGCGCTCCCATTGTCAAACACAGGGCAAATAACACTGGCGTCTATTCCCAGCATGTACAGTGTATTGGAATGAAGAGGATCTACTGTTCTTGTCAGTTTCCCGAGCAGAATTGAACTAGATAATGCCGTTTGTGTAGGAAGCACAGTTCTTTTTTTCTGAGCAAGCTCACTTTTCAGACCCCATAGAAAACACCGTAGAGTAGAATAGTGCTCTTTTCTCAAAAGCAGAGTGTGTTTCTTGTAAGGTGAGCTAGCGTTTGTTTCCAAGTCCGAAATGGAGTTGAATCCCATGCAGTTTCTGGTCCTAAGAGCAAGAGTTGTTTTCTGGTAAGAAGATTCAGTATTGTGCTCCAATTGCCACATACACTGCAAATAGCTCTCGCGTCTGTTCCCAGCAAGTACAGTGTATTGGACTGAAGAGGAGCTACTGTTCCTGTCAGTTTCCTAAGCAGAGTTGAACTAGATATGTCCCGTTTGTGTAGGATGCACAATTCTTTTGTTATGAGAAAACTCACTGTTCTGGCAATATAGGAAACACAGTAGAGTAGAAGTGTTATCTTTTCTCAAACCCAGAGTGTGTTTCTTGTAAGGCGAGATAGTGTTTGTTTCCCAGTCCAAAATGGAGTTGAATCACAAGCAGTTTTTTGTCCTACGAGCAAGATTTGTTTTCTGGTAAGAAGAGTCACTATTGCGCTCCCATTGCCATACACAGTAAAAATAGCACTCACGTCTGTTCGCAGCAAGTACAGTGTATTGGACTGAAGATGAGCTACTGTTCTTGTCAATTTCCTAAGCAGAATTGAACTAGATATGGCCCGTGTGTGTAGGAAGCACAGTTCTTTTGTTCTCAGCAAGCTCACTGTTCGGAACACATAGGAAACACTGTAGAGTAGAAGAGTGCTCTTTTCTCAAAAGCAGAGTGTGTTTCTTGTAAGGCGAGCTAGCGTTTGTTTCCAAGTCTGAAATGGAGTTGAATCCCATGCAGTTTCTGGTCCTAAGAGCAAGAGTTGTTTTCTGGTAAGAAGATTCAGTATTGTGCTCCAATTGCCACATACACTGCAAATAGCACTCGCGTCTGTTCCCAGCAAGTACAATGTATTGGACTGAAGAGGATCTACTGTTCTTGTCAGTTTCCTAAGCAGAGTTGAACTAGATATGGCCCGTATGTGTAGGAAGCACAGTTCTTTTGTTCTAAGAAAACTCACTGTTCTGGCAATATAGGAAACACAGTAGAGTAGAAGTGTTATTTTTTCTCCAAACCAGAATGTGTTTCTTGTAAGGCGAGATAGTGTTTGTTTCCCAGTCAAAAATGGAGTTGAATCACAATAAGTTTTTGGTCCTACAAGCACGAGTTGTTTTCTGGTAAGAAGAGTCACTATTACGCTCCCATTGCCATACACAGTGCAAATAGCACTCATGTCTGTTCGCAGCAAGTACAGTGTATTGGACTGAAGATGAGCTACTGTTCTTGTCAATTTCCTAAGCAGAATTGAACTAGATATGGCCCGTGTGTGTAGGAAGCACAGTTCTTTTGTTCTGAGCAAGCTCACTGTTTTTGCCCTATAGGAAACACAATAGAGTAGAAGAGTGCTCTTTTCTCAAAAGTAGAGTGTGTTTCTTGTAAGGCGAGCTAGCGTTTGTTTCCCAGTCCTAAATGGAGTTGAATCACATGTAGTTTTGGGTCCTACGAGCAAGATTTGTTTTCTGGTAAGAAGAGTCATTATTGCGTTCCCATTGCCATATAGAGGGCAAATAGCACTCGCGTCTGTTCCCAGCAAGTACAGTGTATTGGACTGAAGAGGAGCTACTGTTCTTGTCAGTTTCCTAAGCAGAGTTGAACTAGATATGGCCCGTGTGTGTAGGAAGCACAGTTCTTTTGTTCTGAGCAAGCTCACTGTTTGGACCCCAAAGGAAACACAGTAGAGTAGAAGAGTGCTCTTTTCTCAAAAGCAGAGTGTGTTTCTTGTAGGGCAAGCTAACGTTTGTTTCGCAGGCCTAAATGGAATTGAATCACATGCAGTTTCTGGTCCTACGAGCAAGAGTTGTTTTCTGTTAAGGAGAGTCACTATTGTGCTCCCATTGTCATACACAGGGCAAATAGCACTGGCGTCTATTCCCAGCATGTACAGTGTATTGGACTGAAGAAGATCTACTGTTCTTGTCAGTTTCCTAAGCAGAATTGAACTAGATATGGCCGTGTGTGTAGGATGCACAGTTCTTTTGTTCTGAGCAAGCTCACTGTTCAGGCCATATAGAAAACACATTAGTGTAGAAGAGTGTCCATTTCACAAAAGCAGAGTGTGTTTCTTGTAAGGCGTGCTAGTGTTTGTTTTTCAGTCCTAAATGGAGTTGAATCACATGCAGTTTCTGGTCCTATGAGCAAGAGTTGTTTTCTGGTAAGAAGAGTCACTATTGTGCTCCCATTGTCATACACAGGGCAAATAGCACTGGCGTCTGTTCCGAGCATGTACAGTGTATTGGACTGAAGAGGATCTACTGTCCTTGTCAGTTTCCTAAGCAAAATTGATCTAGATATGGCCCGTGTGTGTAGGAAACACATTTCTTTTGTTCTGAGCAAGCTCACTATTCTGGCCCTATAGGAAACACAGTAGAGTAGAAGATGCTCTTTTCTCAAAAGCAGAGTGTGTTTCTTGTAAGGCGAGCTAGCATTTGTTTCCCAGTCCTAAATGGAGTTGAATCACATGCAGTTTTTGGGCCTAAGTGCAAGAGTTGTTTTCTGCTTAGAAGACTCACTATTGCGCTCCCATTGCCATACACAGTGCAAATAGCACTGGCGTCTGTTCCCAGCAAGTACAGTATACTGGACTGAAGAGGATCTACTGTTCTTGTCCGTTTCCTAAGCAGAGTTGAACTAGATATGGCCCGTGTGTGTAGGAAGCACAGTTCATTTGTTCTGAGCAAGCTCACTGTTCGGACCCCATAGGAAACACAGTAGAGTAGATGTGTGCCCTATTCTCAAAAGCAGAGCGTGTTTCTTGTAATGCGAGCTAGCGTTTGTTTCCCATCCCTTGTGGATTGAATCAAATGCAGTTTCAGGTCCTAAGAGCAAGAGTTGTTTTCTGGTAAGAAGAGTCACTATTGTGCATTCATTGCCGTACACAGTGCAAATAGCACTAGCGTCTGTTCCCAGCAAGTACAGTGTATTGGACTGAAGAGGAGCTACTGTTCTTGTCAGTTTCCTAAGCAGAGTTGAACTAGATATGGTCCTTGTATGTAGGAAGCACAGTTCTTTTGTTCTGAGCAAGCTCACTGTTCGGACCCCATAGGAAACACAGTAGAGTAGAAGAGTGCCCTTTTCTCAAAAGCAGAGTGTGTTTCTTGTAGGGTGAGCTAGCATTTGTTTTCCAGTCCTAAATCGAGTTGAATCACATGCAGTTTCTGGTCCTACGAGCAAGAGTTGTTTTTGCTAAGAAGAGTCACTATTGCGCTCCCTTTGTCATTCACAGTGCAAATAGCACTGGCGTCTGTTCCCAGCATGTACAGTGTATTGGAATGAAGAGGATCTACTATTCTTGTCAGTTTCCTAAGCAGAGTTGAACTAGATATGGCCCCTGTGTGTAGAAAGCACGGTTCTTTTGTTCTGAGCAAGCTCACTGTTCGGACCCTAAAGGAAACACAGTAGAGTAGAAGTGTGACCTTTTCTCAAAGCAGAGCGTGTTTCTTGTAAGGCGAGCTAGCGTTTGTTTCCCAGTCCTAAGTGGAGTTGAATCCCATGCAGTTTCTGGTCCTATGAGCAAGAGGTGTTTTCTGGTAAGAAGAGTCACTATTGTGCTCCCGTCGCTGTACACAGTGCAAATAGCACTCGCGTCTGTTCCCAGCAAGTACAGTGTATTGGACTGAAGATGAGCTACTGTTCTTGTCAGTTTCCTAAGCAGAGTTGAACTGGATATGGCCCGTGTGTGTAGGAAGCACAGTTCTTTTGTTCTCAGCAAGCTCAATGTTCTGGCACTATAGGAAACACAGTAGAGTAGAAGAGTGCTCTTTTCTCAAAAGCAGAGTGTATTTTTTGTAAGGCTAGCTAGCGTTTGTTTCCCAGTCCTAAATGGAGTGGAATAAAATGCAGTTTCTGGTTCTAGGAGCAAGGGATGTTTTCTGGTTAGGAAAGTCACTATTGTGTTCCCTTTGCCATAAACAGTGCAAATAGCACTCGCGTCTGTTCCCAGCAAGTACAGTGTATTGGACTGAAGAGGAGCTACTGTTCTTGTCAGTTTCCTAAGCAGAGTTGAACTAGATATGGCCCGTGTGTGTAGGAAGCACAGTTCTTTTGTTCTGAGCAAGCTCACTGTTCTGGCCCTATAGGAAACACAGAAGAGTAGAAGAGTGCTCTTTTCTCAGAAGCAGAGTGTGTTTTTTGTAAGGCAAGGTAGTGTTTTATTCCCAGTCCTAAACGGAGTTGAATCACATGCAGTTTCTGCTCCTACGAGCAAGAGTTGTTTTCTGGTAAGAAGAGTCACTATTGTGCTACCATGGTCAAACACAGTGCAAATAGCACTCTCGTCTGTTCCCAGCAAGTACAGTGTATTGGACAGAAGAGGAGCTACTGTTCTTGTCAGTTTCCTAAGCAGAGTTGAACTAGATATGGCCCGTGTATGTGAAGCACAGTTCTTTTGTTCTGAGCAAGCTCAATTTTCGGACACCATAGTAAACACAGTAGAGTAGAAGAGTGCTCTTTTGTCAAAAGCAGAGTGTGTTTCTTGTAAGGCGAGCTAGCGTTTGTTTCCCAGTCCTAAATGGAGGGGAATCAAATGCAGTTTTTGGTCCTACGAGCAAGAGTTGTTTTCTGGCAAGAAGAGTCACTATTGCGCTCCCATTGCCATACACAGTAAAAATAGCACTGGCGTTTGTTCCCAGCATGTACAGTGTTTTGGACTGAAGAGGATCTACTGCTCTTGTCAGTTTACTAAACAGAATTGAACGAGATATGGCCGTGTGTAAGAAGCACAGTTCTTTTGTTCTGAGCAAGCTCACTGTTCTGGCGCTATAGGAAACACAGTAGAGTAGAAGAGTGCTGTTTTCTCAAAAGCAGAGTGTGTTTCTTGTAAGGCGAGCTAGTATTTGTTTCCAAGTCCTAAATGGAGTTGAATCACATGCAGTTTCTGGTCCTACATGCAAGAATTGTTTTTTGGTAAGGAAAGTCACTATTGCGCTCCCATTGCCATACACAGTGCAAATAGCACTGGCATCTGTTCCCAGCAAGTACAGTGTATTGGACTGAAGAGGAGCTATTGTTCTTGTCACTTTCCTAAGCAGAGTTAAACTATGTATGGCCCGTGGGTGTAGGAAGCACAGTTCTTTTGTTCTGAGCAAGCTCACTGTTCTGGCCATATAGGAAACACAGTAGAGTAGAAGAGTGCTCTTTTCTCAAAAACAGAGTGTGTTTCTTGTAAGGCGAGCTAGCGTTTGTTTCCCAGTCCTAAATGGGAGTTGAATCACATGCATTTTCTGGTCCTATGAGCAAGAGTTGTTTTCTGGTAAGAAGAGTCACTATTGTGCTCCCACTGTCATACACAGGGCAAATAGCACTGGCGTCTGTTCTCAGCATGTACAGTGTATTGGACTGAAGAGGAGCTACTGTTCTTGTCAGTTTCCTAAGCAGAGTTGAACTAGATATGGCCGTGTGTGTCGGAAGCACAGTTCTTTTGTTCTGAGCAAGCTCACTGTTCGGAACCCATAGGAAACACAGTAGAGTAGAAGAGTGCTCTTTTCTCAAAAGCAGAGTGTGTTTCTTGTAATGAAATCTAGCGTTTGTTTCCAAACCTAAATTGGAGTTGAATCACATGCAGTTTCTGGTCCTAAGAGCAAGAGTTGTTTTCTGGTAAGAAGAGTCACTATTGCGCTCCCATTGTCATACACAGGGCAAATAGCACTGGCGTCTGTTCCCAGCATGTACAGTGTATTGCACTGAAGAGGATCTACTGTTCTTGTCAGTTTCCTAAGCAGAGTTGAACTAGATATGGATGTGTGTGTAGGAAGCACAGTTCTTTTGTTCTGAGCAAGCTCACTGTTGTGGCCCAATAGGAAAAACAGTATAGTAGAAGAGTGCTGTGTTCTCAAAAGCAGATTGTGTTTCTTGTAAGGCGAGCTTGTGTTTGTTTCCCAGTCCTAAATGGAGTTGAATCACATGCAGTTTCTGGTCCTACGAGCAAGAGTTGTTTTCTGTTAAAAAGAGTCACTATTGTGCTCCCATTGTCATACACAGGGCAAATAGCACTGGCGTCTGTTCCCAGCATGTACAGTGTATTGGACTGAAGAGGAGCTACTGTTCTTGTCAGTTTCCTAACCAGAGTTGAACTAGATATGCCCCGTGTATGCAGGAAGCACAGTTCTTTTGTTCTGAGCAAGCTCACTGTCCTGGCCATTTAGGAAACACAGTAGAGTAGAAGATTGCTCTTTTCTCAAAAGCAGAGTGTGTTTCTTGTAAGACAAGCTAGCGTTTGTTTTCCAGTCCTAAATGGAGTTGAAACACATGCAGTTGTTGGTCCCATGAGCAAGAGTGGTTTTCTGGTAAGGAAAGACACTATTGTGCTCCCATTGCCGTGCACAGTGCAAAGAGCACTCGCGTCTGATCCCAGCAAGTACAGTGTATTGTACTGAAGAGGAGCTATTGTTCTTGTAAGTTTCCTAAGCAGAGTTGAAGTAGGTATGGCCCGTGTGTGTAGGAAGCACAGTTCTTTTGTGCTGAGCAAGCTCAATGTTCGGACCCCATAGGAAACACAGTAGAGTAGAAAAGTGCTCTTTTCTCAAAAGCAGAGTGTGTTTCTTGTAAGGCGAGCTAGCGTTTGTTTCCCATTCCTAAATGGAGTTGAATTACATGCAGTTTTTGGTCCCATGAGCAAGAGTTGTTTTCTGGTAAAGAAAGCCACTATTGTGCTCCCATTGCCATACACAGTGCAAATAGCACTCGTGTCTGTTCCCAGCAAGTACAGTTTATTGGACTGAAGAGGAGCTACTGTTCTTGTCAGTTTCCTAAGCAGAGTTGAACTAGATATGGCCCTTGTATGTAGGAAGCACAGTTCTTTTGTTCTGAGCAAGCTCACTGTTCGGACCCCATAGGAAACACAGTAGAGTAGCAGAGTGCTCTTTTCTCAAAAGCAGAGTGTGTTTCCTGTAGGGTGAGCTAGCATTTGTTTTCCATTCCTAAATGGAGTTGAATCACATGCAGTTTCTGGTCCTACGAGCAAGAGTTGTTTTCTGGTAAGAAGAGTCATTATTGTGCTCCCTTTGACACACACAGGGCAAATAGCACTGGCATCTGTTCCCAGCAAGTACAGTGTATTGGACTTAAGAGGATCTACAGTTCTTGTCAGTTTCCTATGCAGAAATGATCTAGATATGGCCCGTGTGTGTAGGAAGCACAGTTCTTTTGTTCTGAGCAAGCTCACTTGCCTGGCCCTTTAGGAAACACAGTAGAGTAGAGGAGTGCCCTTTTCTCACTAGCAGAGTGTGTTTCTTGTAAGGCGTGCTCGCATTTGTTTCCCAGTCCTAAATGTAGTTGAATTCCATGCAGTTTTTGCTCCTACAAGCAAGAGTTGTTTTCTGGTAAGAAGAGTCACTATTGCGCCCCCATTGTCATTCACAGTGCAAATAGCACTGGCGTCTGTTCCCAGCAAGTACAGTGTATTGGACTGAAGAGGATCTACTGTTCTTGTCAGTTTCCTAAGCAGAGTTAAACTATATATGGCCCGTGTGTGGAGGAAGCACAGTTCTTTTGTTCTGAGCAAGCTCACTGTTGTGGCCCAATAGGAAAATCAGTATAGTGGAAGAGTGCTCTTATCTCAAAAGCAGAGTGTGTTTATTGTAAGGCGAGCTAGTGTTTGTTTCCCATTCCTAAATGGAGTTTATCACATGCAGTTTCTGGTACTACGAGCAAGAGGTGTTTTCTAGTAAGAAGAGTCATTTTTGCGCTCCCTTTGTCATACACAGGGCAAATAACACTGGATTCTGTTCCCAGCATGTACAGTTTATTGCACTGAAGAGGAGCTACTGTTCTTGTCAGTTTCCTAAGCAGAATTGAACTAGATATAGCCCGTGTGTGTAGGAAGCACAGTCCTTTTGTTCTGAGCTAGCTCACTCTTCGGACCCCATAGGCAACACAGTAGAGTAGAAGAGTGCTCTTTTCTCAAAAGCAGAGTGTGTTTCTTGTAAGGCGAGCTAGCGTTTGTTTCCCAGTCCTAAATGGAGTTGAATCACATGCAGTTTCTGGTCCTACGAGCAAGAGTTGTTTTCTGGTAAGAAGAGTCACTATTGCGCTCCCATTGCCATACACAGTGCAAATAGCACTGGCGTCTGTTCCCAGCATGTACAGTGTATTGCACTGAAGGGGATCTACTTTTCTTGTCAGTTTCCTAAGCAGAGTTGAACTATATATAGCCCGTGTGTGTAGGAAGCACAGTTCTTTTGTTCTGAGCAAGCTGACTGTTCGGACCCCATAGGAAACACATGAGAGTAGAAGAGTGCTCTTTTCTCAAAAGCAGAGTGTGTTTCTTGTAAGGCGAGCTAGCGTTTGTTTCCCAGTCATACATGGAGTTGATTCACATGCAGTTTCTGGTCCTACGAGAAAGAGTTGTTTTCTGGTAAGAAGAGTCACTATTGTCCTCCCATTGTCATAAAAAGGGCAAATAGCACTGTCGTCTGTTCCCAGCATGTACAGTGTATTGGACTGAAGAGGATCTACTGTTCTTGTCAGCTTCCTAAGCAGAATTGAACTAGATATGGCCGTGTGTGTAGGAAGCACAGTTCTTTTGTTCTGAGCAAGCTCACTGTTCTGGCCCAATAGGAAACACAGTAGAGTAGAAGAGTGATCTTTTCTCAAAAGCAGAGTGTGTTTCTTGTAAGATGAGCTAGCGTTTGTTTTCCAGTCCTAAATGGAGTTGAATCACATGCAGTTGTTGGTCCCACGAGCAAGAGTGGTTTTCTGGTAAGGAAAGACACTATTGTGCTCCCATTGCCGTGCACAGTGCAAAGAGCACTCGCGTCTGATCCCAGCAAGTACAGTGTATTGTACTGAAGAGGAGCTATTGTTCTTGTCAGTTTCCTAAGCAGAGTTGAAGTAGGTATGGCCCGTGTGTGTAGGAAGCACAGTTCTTTTGTTCTGAGCAAGCTCAATGTTCGGACCCCATAGGAAACCCAGTAGAGTAGAAAAGTGCTCTTTTCTCAAAAGCAGAGTGTGTTTCTTGTAAGGCGAGCTAGCGTTTGTTTCCCAGTCCTAAATGGAGTTGAATCACATGCAGTTTTTGGTCCCACGAGCAAGAGTTGTTTTCTGGTAAAGAAAGCCACTATTGCGCTCCCATTGCCATACACAGTGCAAATAGCACTTCTGTCTGTTCCCAGCAAGTACAGTTTATTGGATTGAAGAGGATCTACTGTTCTTGTCAGTTTCCTAAGCAGAGTTGAACTAGATATGGCCCTTGTATGTAGAAAGCACAGTTCTTTTGTTCTGAGCAAGCTCACTCTTCAGACCACATAGGAAACACAGTAGAGTAGCAGAGTGCTCTTTTCTCAAAAGCAGAGTGTGTTTATTGTAAGGCGAGCTAGTGTTTGTTTCCCATTCCTAAATGGAGTTTATCACATGCAGTTTCTGGTACTACGAGCAAGAGGTGTTTTCTAGTAAGAAGAGTCATTTTTGCGCTCCCATTGTCATACACAGGGCAAATAACACTGGCTTCTGTTCCCAGCATGTACAGTGTATTGCACTGAAGAGGAGCTACTGTTCTTGTCAGTTTCCTAAGCAGAATTGAACTAGATATAGCCCGTGTGTGTAGGAAGCACAGTCCTTTTGTTCTGAGCTAGCTCACTGTTCGGACCCCATAGGCAACACAGTAGAGTAGAAGAGTGCTCTTTTCTCAAAAGCAGAGTGTGTTTCTTGTAAGGCGAGCTAGCGTTTGTTTCCCAGTCCTAAATGGAGTTGAATCACATGCAGTTTCTGGTCCTACGAGCAAGAGTTGTTTTCTGGTAAGAAGAGTCACTATTGCGCTCCCATTGCCATACACAGTGCAAATAGCACTGGCGTCTGTTCCCAGGATGTACAGTGTATTGCACTGAAGGGGATCTACTTTTCTTGTCAGTTTCCTAAGCAGAGTTGAACTATATATAGCCCGTGTGTGTAGGAATCACCATTCGTTTGTTTTGAGCAAGCTCACTGTTCGGACCCCATAGGAAACACAGTAGAGTAGAAGAGTGCTCTTTTCTCAAAAGCAGAGTGTGTTTCTTGTAAGACGAGCTAGCGTTTATTTTCCAGTCCTAAATGGAGTTGAATCACATGCAGTTGTTGGTCCCACGAGCAAGAGTGGTTTTCTGGTAAGGAAAGACACTATTGTGCTCCCATTGCCGTGCACAGTGCAAAGAGCACTCGCGTCTGATCCCAGCAAGTACAGTGTATTGTACTGAAGAGGAGCTATTGTTCTTGTCAGTTTCCTAAGCAGAGTTGAAGTAGGTATGGCCCATGTGTGCGGGAAGCACAGTTCTTTTGTTCTGAGCAAGCTCAATGTTCGGACCCCATAGGAAACACAGTAGAGTAGAAAAGTGCTCTTTTCTCAAAAGCAGAGTGTGTTTCTTGTAAGGCGAGCTAGCGTTTGTTTCCCAGTCCTAAATGGAGTTGAATCACATGCAGTTTTTGGTCCCATGAGCAAGAATTGTTTTCTGGTAAAGAAAGCCACTATTGTGCTCCCATTGCCATACACAGTGCAAATAGCACTCGTGTCTGTTCCCAGCAAGTACAGTTTATTGGATTGAAGAGGAGCTACTGTTCTTGTCAGTTTCCTAAGCAGAGTTGAACTAGATATGGCCCTTGTATGTAGAAAGCACAGTTCTTTTGTTCTGAGCAAGCTCACTGTTCAGAAAACATAGGAAACACAGTAGAGTAGCAGAGTGCTCTTTTCTCAAAAGCAGAGTGTGTTTCTTGTAGGGTGAGCTAGCATTTGTTTTCCATTCCTAAATGGAGTTGAATCACATGCAGTTTCTGGTCCTACGAGCAAGAGTTGTTTTCTGGTAAGAAGAGTCACTATTGCGCTCCCATTGCTATACACAGTGCAAATCGCACTGGCGTTTGTTCCCAGATGTAAAGTGTATTGGACTGAAGAGGATCTACTGCTCTTGTCAGTTTACTAAGCAGAATTGAACGAGATATGGCCATGTGTAGGAAGCACAGTTCTTTTGTTCTGAGCAAGCTCACTGTTCTGGCGCTATAGGAAACACAGTAGAGTAGAAGAGTGCTGTTTTCTCAAAAGCAGAGTGTATTTCTTGTAAGGCGAGCTAGCATTTGTTTCCAAGTCCTAAATGGAGTTGAATCACATGCAGTTTCTGGTCCTACGTGCAAGAGTTGTTTTCTGGTAAGGAAAGTCACTATTGCGCTCCCATTGCCATACACAGTACAAATAGCACTCGCATCTGTTCCCAGCAAGTACAGTGTATTGGACGGAAGAGGATCTACTGTTCTTGTCAGTTTCCTAAGCAGAATTGATCTAGATATGGCCCGTGTGTGTAGGAAGCACAGTTCTTTTGTTCTGAGCAAGCTCACTGTTCTGGCCATATAGGAAACACAAGGGAGTAGAAGAGTGCTCTTTTCTCAAAAACAGAGTGTGTTTCTTGTAAGGCGAGCTAGCGTTTGTACCCAGTCCTAAATGGGAGTTGAATCACATGCATTTTCTGGTCCTACGAGCAAGAGTTGTTTTCTGGTAATAACAGTCACTATTGTGCTCCCACTGTCATACACAGGGCAAATAGCACTGGCGTGTGTTCCCAGCATGTACAGTGTATTGGACGGAAGAGGATCTACTGTTCTTGTCAGTTTCCTAAGCAGAATTGATCTAGATATGGCCCGTGTGTGTAGGAAGCACAGTTCCTTTGTTTTGAGCAAGCTCACTGTTCTGGCCCTATAGGAAACACAGTAGAGTAGAAGAGTGCTCTTTTCTCAAAAGCAGAGTGTGTTTCTTGTAAGGCGAGCTAGCGTTGTTTTCCAGTCCTAAATGGAGTTGAATCACATGCAGTTGTTGGTCCCAGGAGCAAGAGTGGTTTTCTGGTAAGGAAAGACACTATTGTGCTCCCAATGCCGTGCACAGTGCAAAGAGCACTCCCGTCTGATTCCAGCAAGTACAGTGTATTGTACTGAAGAGGAGCTATTGTTCTTGTCAGTTTCCTAAGCAGAGTTGAAGTAGGTATGGCCCGTGTGTGTAGGAAGCACAGTTCTTTTGTTCTGAGCAAGCTCAATGTTCGGACCCCATAGGAAACACAGTAGAGTAGAAAAGTGCTCTTTTCTCAAAAGCAGAGTGTGTTTCTTGTAAGGCGAGCTAGCGTTTGTTTCCCAGTCCTAAATGGAGTTGAATCACATGCAGTTTTTGGGCCACGAGCAAGAGTTGTTTTCTGGTAAAGAAAGCCACTATTGCGCTCCCATTGCCATACACAGTGCAAATAGCACTCGTGTCTGTTCCCAGCAAGTACAGTTTATTGGACTGAAGTGGAGCTACTGTTCTTGTCAGTTTCCTAAGCAGAGTTGAACTAGATATGGCCCTTGTATGTAGGAAGCACAGTTCTTTTGCTCTGAGCAAGCTCACTGTTCGGACCCCATAGGAAACACAGTAGAGTAGCAGAGTGCTCTTTTCTCAAAAGCAGAGTGTGTTTCTTGTAGGGTGAGCTAGCATTTGTTTTCCATTCCTAAATGGAGTTGAATCACATGCAGTTTCTGGTCCTACGAGCAAGAGTTTTTTTCTGGTAAGAAGAGTCATTATTGTGCTCCCATTGACACACACAGGGCTAATAGCCCTGGCATCTGTTCCCAGCAAGTACAGTGTATTGGACTGAAGAGGAGCTACTGTTCTTGTCAGTTTCCTATGCAGAAATGATCTAGATATGGCCCGTGTGTGTAGGAAGCACAGTTCTTTTGTTCTGAGCAAGCTCACTTGCCTGGCCCTTTAGGAAACACAGTAGAGTAGAGGAGTGCCCTTTTCTCAAAAGCAGAGTGTGTTTCTTGTAAGGCGAGCTAGCATTTGTTTCCCAGTCCTAAATGTAGTTGAATTCCATGCAGTTTCTGCTCCTACAAGCAAGAGTTGTTTTCTGGTAAGAAGAGTCACTATTTCGCTACCATTGTCATTCACAGTACAAATAGCACTGGCGTCTGTTCCCAGCAAGTACAGTGTATTGGACTGAAGAGGAGCTACTGTTCTTGTCAGTTTCCTAAGCAGAGTTGAACTAGATATGGCACGTGTGTGTAGAAAGCACAGTTCTTTTGTTCTGAGCAAGCTCACTGTTCTGGCCCTATAGGAAACACAGTAGAGTAGAAGAGTGCTCTTTTCCCAAAAGCAGAAAGTGTTTCTTGTAAGGCGAGCAGGTGTTTGTTTCCCAGTTCTAAATGGAGTTGAATCACATGCAGTTTCTGGTCCTACCAGCAAGAGTTGTTTTCTGGTAAGAAGAGTCACTATTGCGCTCCCATTGCCATACACAGTGCAAATCGCACTGGCGTCTGTTCCCAGCATGTAAAGTGTATTGGACTGAAGAGGATCTACTGCTCTTGTCAGTTTACTAAGCAGAATTGAACGAGATATGGCCATGTGTAGGAAGCACAGTTCTTTTGTTCTGAGCAAGCTCACTGTTCTGGCGCTATAGGAAACACAGTAGAGTAGAAGAGTGCTGTTTTCTCAAAAGCAGAGTGTGTTTCTTGTAAGGCGAGCTAGCATTTGTTTCCAAGTCCTAAATAGAGTTGAATCACATGCAGTTTCTGGTCCTACACGCAAGAGTTGTTTTCTGGAAAGGAAAGTCACTATTGCGCTCCCATTGCCATACACAGTACAAATAGCACTCGCATCTCTTCCCAGCAAGTACAGTGTATTGGACTGAAGAGGAACTACTGTTCTTGTCAGTTTCCTAAGCAGAGTTAAACTATATATGGCCTGTGTGTGTAGGAAGCACAGTTCTTTTGTTCTGAGCAAGCTCACTGTTCTGGCCATATAGGAAACACAGTAGAGTAGAAGATTGCTCTTTTCTCAAAAACAGAGTGTGTTTCTTGTAAGGCGAGCTAGCGTTTGTTTCCCATTCCTAAATGGAGTTGAATCACATGCAGTTTCTCTTCCTACGAGCAAGAGTTGTTTTCTGGTAAGAAGAGTCACTCTTGCGCTCCCATTGCCATACACAGTGCAAATAGCACTGGCGTCTGTTCCCAGCATGTACAGTGTATTGCACTGAAGAGGATCTACTGTTCTTGTCAGTTTCCTCAGCAGAGTTGAACCAGATATAGCCCGTGTGTGTAGGAAGCACAGTTCTTTTGTTCTGAGCAAGCTGACTGTTCGGACCCCATAGGAAACACAGTAGAGTAGAAGTGTTCTCTTTTCTCAATAGCAGAGTGTGTTTCTTGTAAGGCGAGCTAGCGTTTGTTTCCCAGTCCTAAGTGGAGTTGAATCACATGCAGTTTCTGGTCCTACGAGCAAGAGTTGTTTTCTGGAAAGGAAAGTCACTATTGTGCTCCCTTTGCCATACACAGTGCAAATAGCACTCGTGTCTGTTCCCAGCAAGTACAGTGTATTGGACTGAAGAGGAGCTACTGCTCTTGTCAGTTTCCTAAGCAGAGTTGAACTAGATATGCCCTGTGTGTGTAGGAAGCACAGTTCTTTGTTCTGAGCAAGCTCACTGTTCGAACCCCATAGGAAACACAGTAGAATAGAAGATTGCTCTTTACTCAAAAGAAGAGTGTGTTTCTTGTAAGGCGAGCTAGTGTTTGTTTCCCAGTCCTAAATGGAGTTGAATCACATGCAGTTTCTGGTCCTACGATCAAGAGTTTTTTCTGGTAAGAAGAGTCACTATTGCCCTCCCATTGTCATACACAGGGCAAATAGCACTGGCGTCTGTTCCCAGCATGTACATTGTATTTGACTGAAGATGATCTACTGTTCTTGGCAGTTTCCTAAGCAGAGTTGAACTAGATATGGCCCGTGTGTGTAGGAAGCACAGTTCTTTTGTTCTGAGCAATCTCACTGTTCTGGTCCTATAGGAAACACAGAAGAGTAGAAGAGTGCTCTTTTCTCAAAAGCAAAGTGTGTTTCTTGTAAGGTGAGCTAGCGTTTGTTTCCCAGTCCTAAATGGAGTTGAATTACATGCAGTTTCTGGTCCTATGAGCAAGAGTTGTTTTCTGGTAAGAAGAGTCACTATTGCAATCCTATTGAAATACACAGTGCAAACAACACTCGCTACTGTTCTTTGCAAGTACAGTGTATTGGACAGAAGAAGAGCTACTGTTCTTGTTAGTTTCCTAAGCAGAGTTGAACTAGATATGGCCGTGTGTGTAGGAAGCACAGTTCTTTTGTTCTGACCAAGCTCACTCTTCAGACCCCATAGGAAACACAGTAGAGTAGAAGAGTGCTCTTTTCTCAAAAGCAGAGTGTGTTTCTTGTAAGGCGAGCTAGCATTTGTTTACCCAGTCCTAAATGGAGTTGAATCACATTCAGTTTCTTATCCTAGTAGCAAGAATTGTTTTCTGGTAAGAAGAGTCACTATTGCCCTCCCATTGTCATACACAGGGAAATAGCACTGGCGTCTGTTCCCAGCATGTACAGTGTATTGGACTGAAGAGGATCTACTGTTCTTGTCAGTTTCCTAAGCAGAGTTGAACTAGTAATAGCCCGTTTGTGTAGGAAGCACAGTTCTTTTGTTCTGAGGAAGCACACTGTTTTGGCCCTATAGGAAACACAGTAGAGTAGAAGAGTGCTCTTTTCTCAAAAGCAGAGTGTGTTTCTTGTAAAGCGAGCTGGCGTTTGGTTCCCAGTCCTAAATGGAGTGGAATCACATGCAGTTTCTTGTCCTAAGAGCAAGGGATGTTTTCTGGTAAGGAAAGTCACTATTGTGTTCCCTTTGCCATAAACAGTGCAAATAGCACTCGCGTCTGTTCCCAGCAAGTGCAGTGTATTGGACTGAAGAGAAG
Source organism: Peromyscus eremicus (assembly GCF_949786415.1). Classification (NCBI taxonomy): domain Eukaryota; kingdom Metazoa; phylum Chordata; class Mammalia; order Rodentia; family Cricetidae; genus Peromyscus; species Peromyscus eremicus. Next base: position 85,193 of record NW_026735225.1, on the reverse strand, counting down.
CTACTGTTCTTGTCAGTTTCCTAAGCAGAGTTGAACTAGATATGGTTCGTGTGTGTAGGAAGCACAGTTCTTTTGTTCTGAGCAAGCTCACTCTTCTGGCCCTATAGGAAACACAGAAGAGTAGAAGAGTGCTCTTTTCTCAGAAGCAGAGTGTGTTTCTTGTAAGGCAAGCTAGTGTTTATTTCCCAGTCAGAAACGGAGTTGAATCCCATGCAGTTTCTGGTCCTACGAGCAAGAGTTGTTTTCTGGTAAGAAGAGTCACTATTGTGCTACCATTGTCATACACAGTGCAATAACACTCTCTTCTGTTCCCAGAAAGTACAGTGTATTGGAAAGAAGAGGAGCTACTGTTCTTGTCAGTTTCCTAAGCAGAGTTGAACTACATATGGCCCGTGTGTGTGAAGCACAGTTCTTTTGTTCTGAGCAAGCTCAATTTTCGGACCCCATAGTAAACACAGTAGAGTAGAAGAGTGCTCTTTTCTCAAAAGCAGAGTGTGTTTCTTGTAAGGCTAGCTAGTGTTTATTTCCCAGTCAGAAACGGAGTTGAATCCCATGCAGTTTCTGGTCCTATGAGCAAGAGTTGTTTTCTGGTAAGAAGTGTCACTATTTCGCTCCCTTTGCCATACACTGCGCAAATAGCACTCGCGTCTGCTCCCAGCAAGTACAGTGTATTGGACTGAAGAGGATCTACTGTTCTTGTCAGTTTCCTAAGCAGAGTTGAACTAGATATGGCCCGTGTGTGTAGGAAGCACGATTCTTTTTTTCTGAGCAAGCTCACTGTTCGGACCCTATAGCAAACACACTAGAGTAGAAGTGTGACCTTTTCTCAAAGCAGAGCGTGTTTCTTGTAAGGCGAGCTAGCGTTTGTTTCCCAGTGCTAAGTGGAGTTGAATAAAATGCAGTGTCTGGTCCTATGAGCAAGAGTTGTTTTCTGGTAAGAAGTGACACTATTGGGCTCCCATTGCTGTACACAGTTCAAATAGCACTCGCGTCTGTTCCCAGCAAGTACAGTGTATTGGACTGAAGAGGAGCTACTGTTCTTGTCAGTTTCCTAAGCAGAGTTGAACTAGATATGGCCCGTGTGTGTAGGAAGCACAGTTCTTTTGTTCTCAGCAAGCTCAATGTTCTGGCACTATAGGAAACACAGTAGAGTAGAAGAGTGCTCTTTTCTCAAAAGCAGAGTGTGTTTCTTGTAAGGCGAGCTAGCGTTTGTTTCCCAGTGCTAAATGGAGTTGAATCCCATGCAGTTTCTGGTCCTACGAGCAAGAGTTGTTTTCTGGTAAGAAGAGTCACTATTGCGCTCCCATATTCATAAACAGTGCAAATAGCACAGGCGTCTGTTCCCAGGAAGTACAGTGTATTGGACTGAAGAGGATGTACTGTTCCTGTCAGTTTCCTAAGCAGAGTTGAACTAGATATGGCCCGTGTGTGTAGGAAGCACAGTTCTTTTGTTCTGAGCAAGCTCACTGTTCGGACCCCATAGGAAACACAGTAGAGTAGATGTGTGCCCTATTCTCAAAAGCAGAGCGTGTTTCTTGTTAGGCAAGCTACCGTTTGTTTCCCATCCCTAAGTGGATTGAATCAAATGCAGTTTCATGTCCTAAGAGCAAGAGTTGTTTTCTGGTAAGAAGAGTCACTATTGTGCATCCATTGCAGTACACAGTGCAAATAGCACTCGCGTCTGTTCCCAGCAAGTACAGTGTATTGGACTGAAGAGGATCTACTGTTCTCGTCAGTTTCCTAAGCAGAGTTGAACTAGATATGGCCTGTGTGTGTAGGAAGCACAGTTCTTTTGTTCTGAGCAAGCTCACTGTTCTGGTCCTATAGGAAACACAGTAGAGTAGAAGAGTGCTCTTTTCTCAAAAGCAGAGTGTGTTTCTTGTAAGGCGAGCTAGCATTTGTTTCCCAGTCCTAAATGGAGTTGAATCACATGCAGTTTCTGGTCCTATGAGCAAGAGTTGTTTTGTCGTATGAAGAGTCACAATTGTACTCCCGTTGCCTTACACAGTGTAAATAGCACTCGCATCTGTTCCCAGGAAGTACAGTGTATTGGACTGAAGAGGAACTACTGTTCTTGTCAGTTTCCTAAGGAGAATTGAACTAGATATGGCCGTGTGTGTAGGAAGCACAGTTCTTTTTTTCTGAGCAAGCTCACTGTTCTGGCGCTAAAGGAAACACAGTAGAGTAGAAGAGTGCTCCTTCCTCAAAAGCAGAGTGTGTTACTTGTAAGGCGAGCTAGCATTTGTTTCCCAGTCCTAAATGGAGTTGAATCACATGCAGTTTTTGGTCCTATGAGCAAGAGTTGCTTTCTGGTAAGGAAAGTCACTATTGCGCTCCCATTGCCATACACAGTGCAAATAGCACTGGCATCTGTTGCCAGCAAGTACAGTGTATTGGACTGAAGGGGAGCTACTTCTCTTGTCAGTTTCCTCAGCAGAGTTGAACTAGATATGGCCCGAGTGCAGGAAGCACAATTCTTTTGTTCTGAGCAATTTCTCTCTTTGGACCCTATAGGAAACACAGTAGAGTAGAAGAGTGCTCTTTTGTCAAAAGCAGAGTGTGTTTCTTGTAAGGCGAACTAGCGTTTGTTTCCCAGTCCTAAATGGAGTTGAAATACACATGCAGTTTCTGGTCCTACGAGCGAGAGTTGTTTTCAGGTAAGAAGAGTCCATTTTGCGCTCCATTTGCCAAACACAGTGCAAATAGCATTCGCGTCTGTTCCCAGCAAGTACAGTGTATTGGACTGAAGAGAGGCTACTGTTCTTGTCAATTTCGTATGCAGAATTGAACTCGATATGGCCCGTGTGTGTAGGAAGCACAGTTCTTTTGTTCTGAGCAAGCTCACTGTTCTGGCCCTATAGGAAACACAGAAGAGAAGAGGAGTGCTCTTTTCTCAAAAGCAGAGTGTGTTTCTTGTAAGTCTAGCTAGCGTTTGTTTCCCTGTCCTAAATGGAGGTGAATCAAAGGCAGTTTTTGGTCCTATGAGCAAGAGTTGTTTTCTGGTAAGAAGAGTCAATATTGCGCTCCCATTGCCATACACAGTAAAAATAGCACTCGCGTCTGTTCCCAGCAAGTACAGTGTATTGGACTGAAGAGGAGCTACTGTTCTTGTCAGTTTCCTAAGCATAGTTGAACTAGATATGGCCCGTGTGTGTAGGAAGCACAGTTCTTTTGTTCTGAGCAAGCTCACTGTTCGGACCCCATAGGAAACACAGTAGAGTAGAAGTGTGACCTTTTCTCAAAGCAGAGCGTGTTTCTTGTAAGGCGAGCTAGCGTTTGTTTCCCAGTGCTAAGTGGAGTTGAATAAAATGCAGTGTCTGGTCCTATGAGCAAGAGTTGTTTTCTGGTAAGAAGTGTCACTATTGGGCTCCCATTGCTGTACACAGTTCAAATAGCACTCGCGTCTGTTCCCAGCAAGTACAGTGTATTGGACTGAAGAGGAGCTACTGTTCTTTTCAGTTTCCTAAGCAGAGTTGAACTAGATATGGCCCGTGTGTGTAGGAAGCACAGTTCTTTTGTTCTCAGCAAGCTCAATGTTCTGGCACTATAGGAAACACAGTAGAGTAGAAGAGTGCTCTTTTCTCAAAAGCAGAGTGTGTTTCTTGTAAGGCGAGCTAGCGTTTGTTTCCCAGTGCTAAATGGAGTTGAATCCCATGCAGTTTCTGTTCCTACGAGCAAGAGTTGTTTTCTGGTTAGAAGAGTCACTATTGCGCTCCCATATTCATACACAGTGCAAATAGCACAGGCGTCTGTTCCCAACAAGTACAGTGTATTGGACTGAAGAGGATCTACTGTTCTTGTCAGGTTCCTAAGCAGAGTTGAACTAGATATGGCCCGTGTGTGTAGGAAGCACAGTTCTTTTGTTCTGAGCAAGCTCACTGTTCGGACACCATAGGAAACACAGTAGAGTAGATGTGTGCCCTATTCTCAAAAGCAGAGCGTGTTTCTTGTAAGGCGAGCTAGCGTTTGTTTCCGATCCCTAAGTGGATTGAATCAAATGCAGTTTCATGTCCTAAGAGCAAGAGTTGTTTTCTGGTAAGAAGAGTCACAATTGTGCATCCATTGCCGTACACAGTGCAAATAGCACTCGCTTCTGTTCCCAGCAAGTACAGTGTATTGGACTGAAGAGGATCTACTGTTCTCGTCAGTTTCCTAAGCAGAGTTGAACTAGATATGGCCTGTGTGTGTAGGAAGCACAGTTCTTTTGTTCTGAGCAAGCTCACTGTTCTGGTCCTATAGGAAACACAGTAGAGTAGAAGAGTGCTCTTTTCTCAAAAGCAGAGTGTGTTTCTTGTAAGGCGAGCTAGCATTTGTTTCCCAGTCCTAAATGGAGTTGAATCACATGCAGTTTCTGGTCCTATGAGCAAGAGTTGTTTTGTCGTATGAAGAGTCACAATTGTACTCCCGTTGCCTTACACAGTGTAAATAGCACTCGCGTCTGTTCCCAGCAATTACAGTGTATTGGACTGAAGAGGAACTACTGTTCTTGTCAGTTTCCTAAGGAGAATTGAACTAGATATGGCCGTGTGTGTTTGAAGCACAGTTCTTTTGTTCTGAGCAAGCTCACTGTTCTGGCGCTAAAGGAAACACAGTAGAGTAGAAGAGTGCTCCTTCCTCAAAAGCAGAGTGTGTTACTTGTAAGGCGAGCTAGCATTTGTTTCCCAGTCCTAAATGGAGTTGAATCACATGCAATTTTTGGTCCTATGAGCAAGAGTTGCTTTCTGGTAAGGAAAGTCACTATTGCGCTCCCATTGCCATACACAGTGCAAATAGCACTGGCATCTGTTGCCAGCAAGTACAGTGTATTGGACTGAAGAGGAGCTACTTCTCTTGTCAGTTTCCTCAGCAGAGTTGAACTAGATATGGCCCGAGTGTAGGAAGCACAGTTCTTTTGTTCTGAGCAAGTTCTCTGTTTGGACCCTATAGGAAACACAGTAGAGTAGAAGAGTGCTCTTTTGTCAAAAGCAGAGTGTGTTTCTTGTAAGGCGAACTAGCGTTTGTTTCCCAGTCCTAAATGGAGTTGAAATACACATGCAGTTTCTGGTCCTACGAGCGAGAGTTGTTTTCTGGTAAGAAGAGTCCATTTTGCGCTCCATTTGCCAAACACAGTGCAAATAGCACTCGCATCTGTTCCCAGCAAGTACAGTGTATTGGACTGAAGAGAGGCTACTGTTCTTGTCAATTTCGTATGCAGAATTGAACTCGATATGGCCCGTGTGTGTAGGAAGCACAGTTCTTTTGTTCTGAGCAAGCTCACTGTTCTGGCCCTATAGGAAACACAGTAGAGAAGAGGAGTGCTCTTTTCTCAAAAGCAGAGTGTGTTTCTTGTAAGTCTAGCTAGCGTTTGTTTCCCTGTCCTAAATGGAGGTGAATCAAAGGCAGTTTTTGGTCCTACGAGCAAGAATTGTTTTCTGGTAAGAAGAGTCAATATTGCGCTCCCATTGCCATACACAGTAAAAATAGCACTCGCGTCTGTTCCCAGCAAGTACAGTGTATTGGACTGAAGAGGAGCTACTGTTCTTGTCAGTTTCCTAAGCATAGTTGAACTAGATATGGCCCGTGTGTGTAGGAAGCACAGTTCTTTTGTTCTAAGCAAGCTCACTGTTCGGACCCCATAGGAAACACAGTAGAGTAGAAGAGTGCTCTTTTCTCAAAAGCAGAGTGTGTTTCCTGTAAGGCGACCTAGCGTTTGTTTCACAGTCCTAAATGGGAGTTGAATCACATGCATATTCTGGTCCTATGAGCAAGAGTTATTTTCTGGTAAGAAAAGTCACTATTGAGCTCCCACTTTCATACACAGGGCAAATAGCACTGGCGTCTGTTACCAGCATGTACAGTGTATTGGACTGAAGAAGAGCTACTGTTCTTGTCAGTTTCCTAAGCAGAGTTGAACTAGATATGGCCGTGTGTGTAGGAAGCACAGTTCTTTTGTTCTGAGCAAGCTCTCTGTTCGGAACCCATAGGAAACACAGTAGAGTAGAAGAGTGCTCTTTTCTCAAAAGCAGAGTGGGTTTCTTGTATTGCAAGCTAGCGTTTGTTTCCCAGTTATAAATGGGAGTTGAATCACATGCAGTTTCTGGTCCTACGAGCAAGAATTGTTTTCTGGTAAGAAGAGTCACTATTGTGCTCCCTCTGTCATACACAGGGCAAATAGCACTGGCGTCTGTTCCCAGCAAATACAGTGTATTGGACTGAAGAAGAGCTACTGTTCTTGTCAGATTACTAAGCAGAGTTGAACTAGATATGGCCCGTGTGTGTAGGAACCACAGTTCTTTTGTTCTGAGCAAGCTCACTGTTTTGGCCCTATAGGAAACACAGTAGAGTAGAAGAGTGCTCTTTTCTCAAAAGCAGAGTGTGTTTCTTGTAAGTCTAGCTAGCGTTTGTTTCCCAGTCCTAAATGGAGGTGAATCAAATGCAGTTTTTGGTCCTACGAGCAAGAGTTGTTTTCTGGTAAGAAGAGTCACTATTGCGCTCCCATTGCCATACACAGTAAAAATAGCACTCGCTTCTGTTCCCAGCAAGTACAGTGTATTGGACTGAAGAGGAGCTACTGTTCTTGTCAGTTTCCTAAGCAGAGTTGAACTAGATATGGCACGTGTGTGTAGGAAGCACAGTTCTTTTGTTCTGAGCAAGCTCACTGTTCTGGCCCTATAGGAAACACAATAGAGTAGAAGAGTGCTCTTTTCTCAAAAGCAGAAAGTGTTTCTTGTAAGGCGAGCTAGTGTTTGTTTCCCAGTTCTAAATGGAGTTGAATCCCATGCAGTTTCTGGTGCTACAAGCAAGAGTTGTTTTCTGGTAAGAAGAGTCACTATTGGGCTTCCATTGTCATACACAGGGCAAATAGCACTGGCGTCTGTTCCCAGCATGTACAGTGTATTAGACTGAAGAGGATCTACTGTTCTTGTCAGGTTCCTAAGCAGAGTTGAACTAGATATGACCCGTGTGTGTAGGAAGCACAGTTCTCTTTTTCTGAGCAAGCTCTCTGTTTTGTCCCTACAGGAAACACAGTAGAATAAAAGAGTGCTCTTTTCTCAAAAGAAGAGTGGGTTTCTTGTAAGGCGAGCTAGCGTTTTTTTCCCAGTCCTAAATGGAGTTGAAATACACATACAGTTTCTGGTCCTACAAGCGAGAGTTGTTTTCTGGTAAGAAGAGTCCATTTTGCGCTCCCTTTGCCATACACAGTAAAGATAGCACTCGCGTCTGTTCCCAGCAAGTACAGTGTATTGGACTGAAGAGAGGCTACTGTTCTTGTCAGTTTCATAAGCAGAATTGAACTAGATATGGCCCGTGTGTGTAGGAAGCACAGTTCTTTTGTTCTGAGCAAGCTCACTGTTCTGGCCCTATAGGAAACACAGTGGAGTAGAGGAGTGCTCTTTTCTCAAAAGCAGAGTGTGTTTCTTGTAAGTCTAGCTAGCGTTTGTTTCCCAGTCCTAAATGGAGGTGAATCAAATGCAGTTTTTGGTCCTATGAGCAAGAGTTGTTTTCTGGTAAGAAGAGTCACTATTGCGCTCCCATTGCCATACACAGTAAAAATAGCACTCGCGTCTGTTCCCAGCAAGTACAGTGTATTGGACTGAAGAGGAGCTACTGTTCTTGTCAGTTTCCTAAGCAGAGTTGTACTAGATATGGCCCCTGTGTGTAGGAAGCACAGTTCTTTTGTTCTGAGCAAGCTGACTGTTCTGGGCCTAAAGGAAAAACAGTAGAGTAGAAGAGTGCTCTTTTCTCAAAAGCAGAGTGTGTTTCTTGTAAGGCGAGCTGGCGTTTGTTTCCCAGTCCTAAATGGAGTTGAATCACATGCAGTTTCTGGTCCTATGATCAGGAGTAGTTTTCTGATAAGAAGAGTCACTATTGCGCTCCCATTGCCATACACAGTGCAAATAGCACTCGCGTCTGTTCCCAGCAAGTACAGTGTATTGGACTGAAGAGGAGCTACTGTTCTTGTCAGTTTCCTAAGCAGAGTTGAACTAGATATGGCCCTTGTGTGTAGGAAGCACAGTTCTTTTGTTCTGAGCAAACTCACTGTTCGGACCCCATAGGAAACCCAGTAGAGTAGAAGAGTGCTCTTTTCTCAAAAGCAGAGTATGTTTCTTGGAAGACGGCTAGTGTTTGTTTCTCAGTCCTAAACGGAGTTGTGTCACATGCAGTTTCTGCTCGTATGAGCAAGAGTTGTTTTCTGGTAAGAAGAGCCACTATTGCACTCCCACTGCAATACACACTGCAAAAAGCACTCATGTCTATTCCCAGCAGTACAGTGTATTGGACTGAAGAGGAGCTACTGTTCTTTTCAGTTTCCTAAGCAGAGTTGAACTAGTTATGGCCCGTGTGTGTAGGAAGCACAGTTCTTTTGTTCTGAGCAAGCTCACTGTTCTGACTCTACAGGAAACACAGCAGAATAGAAGAGTGCACTTTTCTCAAAAGCAGAGTGTGTTTCTTGTAAGGCGAGCTAGTGTTTGTTTCCCAGTCCTAAATGGAGTTGAATCACATGCAGTTTCTATTCCTATGAGCAAGAGTTGTTTTCTGGTAAGAAGAGTCACTATTGCGCTCCCATTGCCATACACAGTGCAAATGGCAGTCGCGTCTGTTACCAGCAAGTACAGTGTATTGGACAGAAGAGGAGCTACTGTTCTTGTTAGTTTCCTAAGGAGAGTTGACCTAGATATGGCCCGTGTGTGTAGGAAGCACAGTTCTTTTGTTCTGAGCAAGCTTACTGTTTGGACCCCATAGGAAACACAGTAGAATAGAAGAGTGCTCTTTTCTCTGAAGCAGAGTGTGTTTCTTGTAAGGCGAGCTAGTGTTTGTTTCCCAGTCCGAAATGGAGTGGAATCACATGCAGTTTCTGGTCCTATGAGCAAGAGTTGTTTTCTGGTAAGGAAAGTCACTATTGCGCTCCCATTGCCATACACAGTGCAAATAGTACATGCGTCTGTTCCCAGCAAGTACAGTGTATCAGACTGAAGAGGAGCTACTGTTCTTGTCATTTTCCTAAGCAGAGTTGAACTAGATATGGCCCATGTGTGTAGGAAGCACAGTTCTTATGTTCTGAGCAAGCTCACTGTTCTGGCCCTATAGGAAACACAGTAGAGTAGAAGAGTGCACTTTTCTTAAAAGCAGAGTGTGTTTCTTGTAAGGCGAGCTCGCGTTTGTTTCCCAGTCCTTAATGGAGTTGAGTCACATGCAGATTTTGGTCCTACAAGCAAGAGTTGTTTTCTGGTAAAAAGAGTGACTGTTGCGCTCCAAATGCCATATACAGTGCAAATAGCACTCACGTCTGTTCCCAGCAAGTACAGTGTATCGGACTGAACAAGAGCTACAGTTCTTGTCAGTTTCTTAAGCAGACTTGATCTAGATATGGCCGTGTGTGTAGGAAGCACAGTTTTTTTGTTCTGAGCAAGCTCACTGTTCGGAAGACATAGGAAACACAGTAGAGTAGAAGAGTGCTCTTTTCTCAAAAGCAGAGTGTGTTTTTGGAAGGCGAGCTAGTGTTTGTTTCCCAGTCCTAAATGGAGTTGAGTCACATGCAGTTTTTGTCCTACGAACAAGAGTTGTTTTCTGGTAAGATGAGTCACTATTTTGCTCCAATTGCCATACACAGTGCCAATAGCACTCGTGTCTGTTCCGAGCAAGTACAGTGTATTGGACTGAAGAGGAGCTACTGTTCTTGTCAGTTTCCTAAGCAGAGTTGAACTAGATATGGCCCGTGTGTGTACGAAGCACATTTTTTTTTGTTCTGAGCAAGCTGACTGTTCGGAAGACATAGGAAACACAGTAGAGTAGAAGAGTGCTCTTTTCTCAAAAGCAGAGTGTGTTTTTGGAAGGCGAGCTAGTGTTTGTTTCCCAGTCCTAAATGGAGTTGAGTCACATGCAGTTTTTTGTCCTACGAGCAAGAGTTGTTTTCTGGTAAGACGAGTCACTATTGTTTTCCAATTGCCATACACAGTGCCAATAGCACTCGCGTCTGTTCCGAGCAAGTACAGTGTATTGGACTGAAGAGGAGCTACTGTTCTTGTCAGTTTCCTAAGCAGAGTTGAACTAGATATGGCCAGTGTGTGTAGGAAGCACAGTTCTTTTGTTCTGAGCAAGCTCACTGTTTGGACCCCATAGGAAACACAGTAGAATAGAAGAGTGCCCTTTTCTCTAAAGCAGAGTGTTCTTCTTGTAAGGTGAGCTCGCGTTTGTTTCCCAGTCCTAAATGGAGTTGAGTCACATGCAGTTTTTGGTCCTACGAGCAAGAGTTGTTTTCTGGTAAGAAGAGTCACTGTTGGGCTCCAAATGCCATACACAGTGCAAATAGTACTCGCGTCTGTTCCCTTCAAGTACAGTGTATTGGACTGATTTGGAGCTACTGTTCTTGTCAGTTTCCTCAGCAGAGTTGAACTAGATATGGCCGTGTGTGTAGGAAGCACAGTTCTTTTGTTCTGAGCAAGCTCACTGTTCTGGCCCTATAGGAAACACAGTAGAGTAGAAGAGTGCTCTTTTCTCTGAAGCAGAGTGTGTTTCTTGTAAGGCGAGCTAGTGTTTGTTTCCCAGTCCTAAATGGAGTGGAATCACATGCAGTTTCTGGTCCTATGAGCAAGAGTTGTTTTCTGGTAAGAAAAGTCACTATTGCGCTCCCATTGCCATACACAGTGCAAATAGCACATGCGTCTGTTCCCAGCAAGTACAGTGTATCAGACTGAAGAGGAGCTACTGTTCTTGTCATTTTCCTAAGCAGAGTTGAACTAGATATGGCCCGTGTGTGTAGGAAGCACAGTTCTTATGTTCTGAGCAAGCTCACTGTTCTGGCCCTATAGGAAACACAGTAGAGTAGAAGAGTGCACTTTTCTTAAAAGCAGAGTGTGTTTCTTGTAAGGCGAGCTCGCGTTTGTTTCCCAGTCCTAAATGGAGTTGAGTCACATGCAGATTTTGGTCCTACAAGCAAGAGTTGTTTTCTGGTAAGAAGAGTGACTGTTGCGCTCCAAATGCCATATACAGTGCAAAGAGCACTCACGTCTGTTCCCAGCAAGTACAATGTATCGGACTGAACAGGAGCTACTGTTCTTGTCAGTTTCTTAAGGAGACTTGATCTAGACATGGCTGTGTGTGTAGGAAGCACAGTTTTTTTGTTCTGAGCAAGCTCACTGTTTGTAACACATAGGAAACACAGTAGAGTAGAAGAGTGCTCTTTTCTCAAAAGCAGAGTGTGTTTTTGGAAGGCGAGCTCGCGTTGGTTTCCCAGTCCTAAATGGAGTTGAGTCACATGCAGTTTTTTGTCCTACCAGCAAGAGTTGTTTTCTGGTAAGAAGAGTCACTGTTGCGCTCCAAATGCCATATACAGTGCAAATAGAACTCGCGTCTGTTCCCAGCAAATACAGTGTATCAGACTGAATAGGAGCTACTGTTCTTGTCAGTTTCCTAAGCAGACTTGAACTAGATATGACCGTGTGTGTACGAAGCACATTTTTTTTTTGTTCTGAGCAAGCTGACTGTTCGGAAGACATAGGAAACACAGTAGAGTAGAAGAGTGCTCTTTTCTCAAAAGCAGAGTGTGTTTTTGGAAGGCGAGCTAGTGTTTGTTTCCCAGGCCTAAATGGAGTTGAGTCACATGCAGTTTTTTGTCCTACGAGCAAGAGTTGTTTTCTGGTAAGACGAGTCACTATTGTTTTCCAATTGCCATACACAGTGCCAATAGCACTCGCGTCTGTTCCGAGCAAGTACAGTGTATTGGACTGAAGAGGAGCTACTGTTCTTGTCAGTTTCCTAAGCAGACTTGAACTAGATATGGCCCGTGTGTGTAGGAAGCACAGTTCTTTTGTTCTGAGCAAGCTCACTGTTTAGACCCCATAGGAAACACAGTAGAGTAGAAGAGTGCTCTTTTCTCAAAAGCAGAGTGTGTTTCATGTAAGGCGAGCTAGCATTTGTTTCCCAGTCCTCAATGGAGTTGAATCCCATGCAGTTTCTGGTCCTACGAGCAAGAGTTGTTTTCTGGTAAGGAAAGTCACTATTGCGCTCCCATTGCCATACACAGTGCAAATAGCACATGCGTCTGTTCCCAGCAAGTACAGTGTATTGGACTGAATAGGAGCTACTGTTCTTGTCAGTTTCCTAAGAAGAGTTGAACGAGATATGGCCCGTGTGTGTAGGAAGCACAGTTCTTTTGTTCTGAGCAAGCTCACTGTTTGGACCCCTTAGGAAACACAGTAGAGTAGAAGAGTGCTCTTTTCTCTAAAGCAGAGTGTTTTTCTTGTAAGGTGAGCTCGCGTTTGTTTCCCAGTCCTAAATGAAGTTGAGTCACATGCAGTTTTTGGTCCTACGAGCAAGAGTTGTTTTCTGGTAAGAAGAGTCACTATTGCGCTCCAAATGCCATACGCAGTGCAAATAGTACTCGCGTCTTTTCCCTTCAAGTACAGTGTATTGGACTGATTTGGAGCTACTGTTCTTGTCAGTTTCCTCAGCAGAGTTGAACTAGATATGGCCGTGTGTGTAGGAAGCACAGTTCTTTTGTTCTGAGCAAGCTCACTGTTCTGGCCCTATAGGAAACACAGTAGAGTAGAAGATTGCTCTTTTCTCAAAAGCAGATTGTGTTTCTTGTAAGGCGAGCTAGCGTTTGTTTCCCAGTCCTAAATGGAGTTGAATCTCATGCAGTTTCTGGTCCTACGACCAAGAGTTGTTTTCTGGTAAGGAAAGTCACTATTGCACTCCCATTGCCATACACAGTGCAAATAGCACTCACGTCTGTTCCCAGCAAGTACAGTATATCGGACTGAAGAGGAGCTACTCTTCTTGTCAGTTTCCTAAGCAGAGTGGAACGAGATATGTCCCGCGTGTGTAGGAATCACAGTTCTTTTGTTCTGAGCAAGCTCACTGTTTGGACCCCATAGGAAACACAGTAGAGTAGAAGAGTGCTCTTTTCTCAAAAGCAGAGTGTGTTTCTTGTAGGGCGAGCTAGCGTTTGTTTCCCAGTCCTAAATGGAGTTGAATCACATGCAGTTTCTGGTCCACGAGCAAGAGTTGTTTTCTGGTAAGAAGAGTCACTATTGCGCTGCCATTGCCATACACAGGACAAATAGCACTGGAGTCTGTTCCCAGCAAGTACAGTGTATTGGACTGAAGAGGATCTACTGTTCTTGTCAGGTTCCTAAGCAGACTTGAACTAGATATGGCCGTGTGTGTAGGAAGCGCAGTTTTTTTTGTTCTGAGCAAGCTCACTTTTCGGAACACATAGGAAACACAGTAGAGTAGAAGAGTGCTCTTTTCTCAAAAGCAGAGTGTGTTTCTTAAAAGTCGAGCTAACGTTTGTTTCCCAGTCCTAAATGGAGTCGAGTCACATGAAGTTTTTTGTCCTACGAGCAAGAGTTGTTTTCTGGTAAGACAAGTCATTATTGGCCTCCAATTGCCATACACAGTGCAAATAGCACTCGCGTCTGTTCCCCGCAAGTACATTGTATTGGACTGAATAGGAGCTACTGTTCTTGTCAGTTTCCTAAGCAGAGTTGAACTAGATATGATCCGTGTGTGTAGGAAGCACAGTTATTTGGTTCTGAGCAAGCTCACTGTTTGGAACACATAGGAAACACAGTAGAGTAGAAGAGTGCTCTTTTCTCAAAAGCAGAGTGTGTTTCATGTAAGGCGAGCTAGCATTTGTTTCCCAGTCCTAAATGGAGTTGAATCACATGCAGTTTCTGGTCCTACAAGCAAGCGTTGTTTTCTGGTAAGGAAAGTCACTATTGCGCTCCCATTGCCATACACAGTGCAAATAGCACATGCGTCTGTTCCCAGCAAGTACAGTGTATTGGACTGAATAGGAGCTACTGTTCTTGTCAGTTTCCTAAGAAGAGTTGAACGAGATATGGCCCGTGTGTGTAGGAAGCACAGTTCTTTTGTTCTGAGCAAGCTCACTGTTTGGACCCCATAGGAAACACAGTAGAGTAGAAGAGTGCCCTTTTCTCTAAAGCAGAGTGTTTTTCTTGTAAGGTGAGCTCGCGTTTGTTTCCCAGTCCTAAATGGAGTTGAGTCACATGCAGTTTTTGGTCCTACGAGCAAGAGTTGTTTTCTGGTAGGAAGAGTCACTGTTGGGTTCCAAATGCCATACGCAGTGCAAATAGTACTCGCGTCTGTTCCCTTCAAGTACAGTGTATTGGACTGATTTGGAGCTACTGTTCTTGTCAGTTTCCTCAGCAGAGTTGAACTAGATATGGCCGTGTGTGTAGGAAGCACAGTTCTTTTGTTCTGAGCAAGCTCACTGTTCTGGCCCTATAGGAAACACAGTAGAGTAGAAGAGTGCTCTTTTCTCTGAAGCAGAGTGTGTTTCTTGTAAGGCGAGCTAGTGTTGGTTTCCCAGTCCTAAATGGAGTGGAATCACATGCAGTTTCTGGTCCTATGAGCAAGAGTTGTTTTCTGGTAAGAAAAGTCACTATTGCGCTCCCATTGCCATACACAGTGCAAATAGCACATGCGTCTGTTCCCAGCAAGTACAGTGTATCAGACTGAAGAGGAGCTACTGTTCTTGTCATTTTCCTAAGCAGAGTTGAACTAGATATGGCCCGTGTGTGTAGGAAGCACAGTTCTTATGTTCTGAGCAAGCTCACTGTTCTGGCCCTATAGGAAACACAGTAGAGTAGAAGAGTGCACTTTTCTTAAAAGCAGAGTGTGTTTCTTGTAAGGCGAGCTCGCGTTTGTTTCCCAGTCCTAAATGGAGTTGAGTCACATGCAGATTTTGGTCCTACAAGCAAGAGTTGTTTTCTGGTAAGTAGAGTGACTGTTGCGCTCCAAATGCCATATACAGTGCAAAGAGCACTCACGTCTGTTCCCAGCAAGTACAGTATATCGGACTGAACAGGAGCTACTGTTCTTGTCAGTTTCTTAAGCAGACTTGATCTAGACATGGCTGTGTGTGTAGGAAGCACAGTTTTTTTGTTCTGAGCAAGCTCACTGTTCGTAACACATAGGAAACACGGTAGAGTAGAAGAGTGCTCTTTTCTCAAAAGTAGAGTGTGTTTTTGGAAGGCGAGCTCGCGTTGGTTTCCCAGTCCTAAATGGAGTTGAGTCACATGCAGTTTTTTGTCCTACGAGCAAGAGTTGTTTTCTGGTAAGAAGAGTCACTGTTGCGCTCCAAATGCCATATACAGTGCAAATAGAACTCGCGTCTGTTCCCAGCAAGTACAGTGTATCAGACTGAATAGGAGCTACTGTTCTTGTCAGTTTCCTAAGCAGACTTGAACTAGATATGACCGTGTGTGTACGAAGCACATTTTTTTTTGTTCTGAGCAAGCTGACTGTTCGGAAGACATAGGAAACACAGTAGAGTAGAAGAGTGCTCTTTTCTCAAAAGCAGAGTTTGTTTTTGGAAGGCAGGCTAGTGTTTGTTTCCCAGTCCTAAATGGAGTTGAGTCACATGCAGTTTTTTGTCCTACGAGCAAGAGTTGTTTTCTGGTAAGACGAGTCACTATTGTTTTCCAATTGCCATACACAGTGCCAATAGCACTCGCGTCTGTTCCGAGCAAGTACAGTGTATTGGACTGAAGAGGAGCTACTGTTCTTGTCAGTTTCCTAAGCAGAGTTGAACTAGATATGGCCCGTGTGTGTAGGAAGCACAGTTCTTTTGTTCTGAGCAAGCTCACTGTTTAGACCCCATAGGAAACACAGTAGAGTAGAAGAGTGCTCTATTCTCAAAAGCAGAGTGTGTTTCATGTAAGGCGAGCTAGCATTTGTTTCCCAGTCCTAAATGGAGTTGAATCACATGCAGTTTCTGGTCCTACGAGCAAGAGTTGTTTTCTGGTAAGGAAAGTCACTATTGCGCTCCCATTGCCATACACAGTGCAAATAGCACATGCGTCTGTTCCCAGCAAGTACAGTGTATTGGACTGAATAGGAGCTACTGTTCTTGTCAGTTTCCTAAGAAGAGTTGAACGAGATATGGCCCGTGTGTGTAGGAAGCACAGTTCTTTTGTTCTGAGCAAGCTCACTGTTTCGACCCCTTAGGAAACACAGTAGAGTAGAAGAGTGCTCTTTTCTCTAAAGCAGAGTGTTTTTCTTGTAAGGTGAGCTCGCGTTTGTTTCCCAGTCCTAAATGAAGTTGAGTCACATGCAGTTTTTGGTCCTACGAGCAAGAGTTGTTTTCTGGTAAGAAGAGTCACTATTGCGCTCCAAATGCCATACACAGTGCAAATAGTACTAGCGTCTTTTCCCTTCAAGTACAGTGTATTGGACTGATTTGGAGCTACTGTTCTTGTCAGTTTCCTCAGCAGAGTTGAACTAGATATGGCCGTGTGTGTAGGAAGCACAGTTCTTTTGTTCTGAGCAAGCTCACTGTTCTGGCCCTATAGGAAACACAGTAGAGTAGAAGAGTGCTCTTTTCTCAAAAGCAGATTGTGTTTCTTGTAAGGCGAGCTAGCATTTGTTTCCCAGTCCTAAATGGAGTTGAATCTCATGCAGTTTCTGGTCCTACGACCAAGAGTTGTTTTCTGGTAAGGAAAGTCACTATTGCACTCCCATTGCCATACACAGTGCAAATAGCACTCACGTCTGTTCCCAGCAAGTACAGTATATCGGACTGAAGAGGAGCTACTGTTCTTGTCAGTTTCCTAAGCAGAGTTGAACTAGATATGGCCCGTGTGTGTAGAAAGCACAGTTCTTTTGTTCTGAGCAAGCTCACTGTTCGGACCTCATAGGAAACACAATAGAGTAGAAGAGTGCTCTTTTCTCAAAAGCAGAGTGTGTTTCTTGTAAGGCGAGCTAGCGTTTGTTTCCCAGTCCTAAATGGAGTTGAATCACATGCAGTTTCTGGTCCTACGAGCAAGAGATGTTTTCTGGTAAGGAAAGTCACTATTGCGCTCCCATTGCCATACACAGTTCAAAAAGCACTTGCGTCTGTACCCAGCAAGTACAGTGTATTGGACTGAAGAGGAGTTACTCTTCTTGTCAGTTTCCTAAGCATAATTGAACCAGATATGGCCATGTGTGTAGGAAGCACAGGTCTTTTGTTGTGAGCAAGCTCACTGTTCGGACCCCATAGGAAACACAGTAGAGTAGAAGAGTGCCCTTTTCTCAAAAGCAGAGTGTGTTTCTTGTAAGGCGAGCTAGCATTTGTTTCCCAGTCCTAAATAGAGTTGAATCACATGCAGTTTCTGTTCCTATGAGCAAGAGTTGTTTTCTGGTAAGAAGAGTCACTATTGTGCTCCCAATGTCAAACACAGGGCAAATAGCACTGGCGTCTGTTTCCAGCGTGCAGAGTGTATTGGACTGAAGTGGATCTACTGTTCTTGTCAGTTTCCTAAGCAGAATTGAACTAGATATGTCCGTGGGTGTAGGAAGCACATTTCTCTTGTTCTGATCAAGCTCACTGTTCTGGCCCTATAGGAAACACATTAGAGTAGAAGTGTGCTCTTTTCTCAAAAGCAGAGTGTGTTTCTTGTAAGGCGAGTTAGCGTTTTTTTCCCAGTCCTAAATGGAGTTGAATCACATGCAGTTTTTGGTCCTATGAGCAAGAGCTGTTTTCTGGTAAGAAGAGTCACTGTTGGGCTCCAAATGCCATACACAGTACAAATATCACTCGCGTCTTGTTCCCAGCAAGTACAGTGAATTGGACTGAAGGGGAGCTACTCTTCTTGTCATTTTTCTAAGCAGAGTTGAACTAGACATGGCCCGTGTGTGTAGGAAGCACAGTTCTTTTGTTCTGAACAATCTCACTGTTCTGGCCCTATAGAAAACAAGTTAGAGTAGAAGAGTGCTCTTTTCTCAAAAGCAGAGTGTGTTTCTTGTTAGAGGAGCTAGTGTTTCTTTCCGAGTCCTAAATGGAGTTGAATCCCATGCAGTTTCTGGTCCTACGAGCAAGACTTGTTTTCTGGTAAGAAGAGTCACTATTGCGCTCCCATTGTCATACACAGGGCAAATAGCACTGGCGTCTGTTCCCAGCATGTACAGTGTATTGGACTGAAGAGGATCTACTGTACTTGTCAGTTTCCTAAGCAGAATTGAACTAGATATCGCCGTGTGTGTAGGAAGCACAGTTCTTTTGTTGTGAGCCAGCTCACTGTTCTGGCCCTATAGAAAACACAGAGTAGAACAGTGCTCTTTCCTCAAAAGCAGAGTGTGTTTCTTGTAAGGCGAGCTAGCATTTGTTTCCCAGTCCTAAATGGAGTTGAATCACATGCAGGATCTGGTCCTACGAGCAAGAGTAGTTTTCTGTTAAGAAGAGTCACTATTTTGCTCCCATGGCATACACAGTTCAAATAGCACTCATGTCTGTTCCCAACAAGTACAGTGTATTGGACTGAAGAGGAGCTACTGTTCTTGTCAGTTTCCTAAGCAGAGTTGAACTAGATATGGCCCGTGTGTGTAGGAAGCACAGTTCTTTTGTTCTGAGCAAACTCACTGTTCGGACCCCATAGGAAACCCAGTAGAGTAGAAGAGTGCTCTTTTCTCAAAAGCAGAGTATGTTTCTTGGAAGGCGGGCTAGTGTTTGTTTCTCAGTCCTAAACGGAGTTGTGTCACATGCAGTTTCTGCTCGTATGAGCAAGAGTTGTTTTCTGGTAAGAAGAGTCACTATTGCACTCCCATTGCAATACACACTGCAAAAAGCACTCATGTCTATTCCCAGCAGTACAGTGTATTGGACTGAAGAGGAGCTACTGTTCTTTTCAGTTTCCTAAGCAGAGTTGAACTAGTTATGGCCCGTGTGTGTAGGAAGCACAGTTCTTTTGTTCTGAGCAAGCTCACTGTTCTGACTCTACAGGAAACACAGCAGAATAGAAGAGTGCACTTTTCTCAAAAGCAGAGTGTTTTTCTTGTAAGGCGAGCTAGTGTTTGTTTCCCAGTCCTAAATGGAGTTGAATCACATGCAGTTTCTATTCCTATGAGCAAGAGTTGTTTTCTGGTAAGAAGAGTCACTATTGCGCTCCCATTGCCATACACAGTGCAAATGGCAGTCGCGTCTGTTACCAGCAAGTACAGAGTATTGGACAGAAGAGGAGCTACTGTTCTTGTCAGTTTCCTAAGGAGAGTTGACCTAGATATGGCCCGTGTGTGTAGGAAGCACAGTTCTTTTGTTCTGAGCAAGCTCACTGTTTGGACCCCATAGGAAACACAGTAGAGTAGAAGAGTGCTCTTTTCTCTGAAGCAGAGTGTGTTTCTTGTAAGGCGAGCTAGTGTTTGTTTCCCAGTCCTATATGGAGTGGAATCACATGCAGTTTCTGGTCCTATGAGCAAGAGTTGTTTTCTGGTAAGGAAAGTCACTATTGCGCTCCCATTGCCATACACAGTGCAAATAGCACATGCGTCTGTTCCCAGCAAGTACAGTGTATCAGACTGAAGAGGAGCTACTGTTCTTGTCATTTTCCTAAGCAGAGTTGAACTAGATATGGCCCGTGTGTGTAGGAAGCACAGTTCTTATGTTCTGAGCAAGCTCACTGTTCTGGCCCTATAGGAAACACAGTAGAGTAGAAGAGTGCACTTTTCTTAAAAGCAGAGTGTGTTTCTTGTAAGGCGAGCTCGCGTTTGTTTCCCAGTCCTAAATGGAGTTGAGTCACATGCAGATTTTGGTCCTACAAGCAAGAGTTGTTTTCTGGTAAGAAGAGTGACTGTTGCGCTCCAAATGCCATATACAGTGCAAATAGCACTCACGTCTGTTCCCAGCAAGTACAGTGTATCGGGCTGAACAGGAGCTACAGTTCTTGTCAGTTTCTTAAGCAGACTTCATCTAGATATGGCCGTGTGTGTAGGAAGCACAGTTTTTTTGTTCTGAGCAAGCTCACTGTTCGGAAGACATAGGAAACACAGTAGAGTAGAAGAGTGCTCTTTTCTCAAAAGCAGAGTGTGTTTTTGGAAGGCGAGCTAGTGTTAGTTTCCCAGTCCTAAATGGAGTTGAGTCACATGCAGTTTTTGTCCTACGAGCAAGAGTTGTTTTCTGGTAAGACGAGTCACTATTGTGCTCCAATTGCCATACACAGTGCCAATAGCACTCGTGTCTGTTCCGAGCAAGTACAGTGTATTGGACTAAAGAGGAGCTACTGTTCTTGTCAGTTTCCTAAGCAGAGTTGAACTAGATATGGCCCGTGTGTGTAGGAAGCACAGTTTTTTTGTTCTGAGCAAGCTCACTTTTTAGACCCCATAGGAAACACAGTAGAGTAGAAGAGTGCTCTTTTCTCAAAAGCAGAGTGTGTTTCTTGTAAGGCGAGCTAGTGTTTGTTTCCCAGTCCTAAATGGAGTGGAATCACATGCAGTTTCTGGTCCTATGAGCAAGAGTTGTTTTCTGGTAAGGAAAGTCACTATTGCGCTCCCATTGCCATACACAGTGCAAATAGCACATGCGTCTGTTCCCAGCAAGTACAGTGTATCAGACTGAAGAGGAGCTACTGTTCTTGTCATTTTCCTAAGCAGAGTTGAACTAGATATGGCCCGTGTGTGTAGGAAGCACAGTTCTTATGTTCTGAGCAAGCTCACTGTTCTGGCCCTACAGGAAACACAGTAGAGTAGAAGAGTGCACTTTTCTTAAAAGCAGAGTGTGTTTCTTGTAAGGCGAGCTCACGTTTGTTTCCCAGTCCTAAATGGAGTTGAGTCACATGCAGATTTTGGTCCTACAAGCAAGAGTTGTTTTCTGGTAAGAAGAGTGACTGTTGCGCTCCAAATGCCATATACAGTGCAAATAGCACTCACGTCTGTTCCCAGCAAGTACAGTGTATCGGACTGAACAGGAGCTACTGTTCTTGTCAGTTTCTTAAGCAGACTTGATCTAGACATGGCTGTGTGTGTAGGAAGCACAGTTTTTTTGTTCTGAGCAAGCTCACTGTTCGTAACACATAGGAAACACAGTAGAGTAGAAGAGTGCTCTTTTCTCAAAAGCAGAGTGTGTTTTTGGAAGGCGAGCTCGCGTTGGTTTCCCAGTCCTAAATGGAGTTGAGTCACATGCAGTTTTTTGTCCTACGAGCAAGAGTTGTTTTCTGGTAAGAAGAGTCACTGTTGCGCTCCAAATGCCATATACAGTGCAAATAGCACTCGCGTCTGTTCCCAGCAAGTACAGTGTATCAGACTGAATAGGAGCTACTGTTCTTGTCAGTTTCCTAAGCAGACTTGAACTAGATATGACCGTGTGTGTACGAAGCACATTTTTTTTTGTTCTGAGCAAGCTGACTGTTCGGAAGACATAGGAAACACAGTAGAGTAGAAGAGTGCTCTTTTCTCAAAAGCAGAGTGTGTTTTTGGAAGGCGAGCTAGTGTTTGTTTCCCAGTCCTAAATGGAGTTGAGTCACATGCAGTTTTTTGTTCTACGAGCAAGAGTTGTTTTCTGGTAAGACGAGTCACTATTGTTTTCCAATTGCCATACACAGTGCCAATAGCACTCGCGTCTGTTCCGAGCAAGTACAGTGTATTGGACTGAAGAGGAGCTACTGTTCTTGTCAGTTTCCTAAGCAGAGTTGAACTAGATATGGCCCGTGTGTGTAGGAAGCACAGTTCTTTTGTTCTGAGCAAGCTCACTGTTCTGGCCCTATAGGAAACACAGTAGAGTAGAAGAGTGCTCTTTTCTCAAAAGCAGATTGTGTTTCTTGTAAGGCGAGCTAGCGTTTGTTTCCCAGTCCTAAATGGAGTTGAATCACATGCAGTTTCTGGTCCTACAACCAAGAGTTGTTTTCTGGTAAGGAAAGTCACTATTGCACTCCCATTGCCATACACAGTGCAAATAGCACTCACGTCTGTTCCCAGCAAGTACAGTATATCGGACTGAAGAGGAGCTACTCTTCTTGTCAGTTTCCTAAGCAGAGTTGAACGAGATATGTCCTGCGTGTGTAGGAATCACAGTTCTTTTGTTCTGAGCAAGCTCACTCTTTGGACCCCATAGGAAACACAGTAGAGTAGAAGAGTGCTCTTTTCTCAAAAGCAGAGTGTGTTTCTTGTAGGGCGAGCTAGCGTTTGTTTCCCAGTCCTAAATGGAGTTGAATCACATGCAGTTTCTGGTCCACGAGCAAGAGTTGTTTTCTGGTAAGAAGAGTCACTATTGCGCTGCCATTGCCATACACAGGACAAATAGCACTGGAGTCTGTTCCCAGCAAGTACAGTGTATTGGACTGACGAGGATCTACTGTTCTTGTCAGGTTCCTAAGCAGACTTGAACTAGATATGGCCGTGTGTGTAGGAAGCAAAGTTTTTTTGTTCTGAGCAAGCTCATTTTTCGGAACACATAGGAAACACAGTAGAGTAGAAGAGTGCTCTTTTCTCAAAAGCAGAGTGTGTTTCTTAAAAGTCGAGCTAACTTTTGTTTCCCAGTCCTAAATGGAGTTGAGTCACATGCAGTTTTTTGTCCTACGAGCAAGAGTTGTTTTCTGGTAAGACAAGTCATTATTGGCCTCCAATTGCCATACACAGTGCAAATAGCACTCGCGTCTGTTCCCCGCAAGTACATTGTATTGGACTGAATAGGAGCTACTGTTCTTGTCAGTTTACTAAGCAGAGTTGAACTAGATATGATCCCTGTGTGTAGGAAGCACAATTCTTTGGTTCTGAGCAAGCTCACTGTTTGGAACCCATAGGAAACACAGTAGAGTAGAAGAGTGCTCTTTTCTCAAAAGCAGAGTGTGTTTCATGTAAGGCGAGCTAGCATTTGTTTCCCAGTCCTAAATGGAGTTGAATCACATGCAGTTTCTGGTCCTACAAGCAAGAGTTGTTTTCTGGTAAGGAAAGTCACTATTGCGCTCCCATTGCCATACACAGTGCAAATAGCACATGCGTCTGTTCCCAGCAAGTACAGTGTATTGGACTGAATAGGAGCTACTGTTCTTGTCAGTTTCCTAAGAAGAGTTGAACGAGATATGGCCCGTGTGTGTAGGAAGCACAGTTCTTTTGTTCTGAGCAAGCTCACTGTTTGGACCCCATAGGAAACACAGTAGAGTAGAAGAGTGCCCTTTTCTCTAAAGCAGAGTGTTTTTCTTGTAAGGTGAGCTCGCGTTTGTTTCCCAGTCCTAAATGGAGTTGAGTCACATGCAGTTTTTGGTCCTACGAGCAAGAGTTGTTTTCTGGCAAGAAGAGTCTCTGTTGGGCTCCAAATGCCATACACAGTGCAAATAGTACTCGCGTCTGTTCCCTTCAAGTACAGTGTATTGGACTGATTTGGAGCTACTGTTCTTGTCAGTTTCCTCAGCAGAGTTGAACTAGATATGGCCGTGTGTGTAGGAAGCACAGTTCTTTTGTTCTGAGCAAGCTCACTGTTCTGGCCCTATAGGAAACACAGTAGAGTAGAAGAGTGCTCTTTTCTCTGAAGCAGAGTGTGTTTCTTGTAAGGCGAGCTAGTGTTTGTTTCCCAGTCCTAAATGGAGTGGAATCACATGCAGTTTCTGGTCCTATGAGCAAGAGATGTTTTCTGGTAAGAAAAGTCACTATTGCGCTCCCATTGCCAAACACAGTGCAAGTAGCATATGCGTCTGTTCCCAGCAAGTACAGTGTATCAGACTGAAAAGGAGCTACTGTTCTTGTCATTTTCCTAAGCAGAGTTGAACTAGATATGGCCCGTGTGTGTAGGAAGCACAGTTCTTATGTTCTGAGCAAGCTCACTGTTCTGGCCCTATAGGAAACACAGTAGAGTAGAAGAGTGCTCTTTTCTCTAAAGCAGAGTGTTTTTCTTGTAAGGTGAGCTCGCGTTTGTTTCCCAGTCCTAAATGAAGTTGAGTCACATGCAGTTTTTGGTCCTACGAGCAAGAGTTGTTTTCTGGTAAGAAGAGTCACTATTGCGCTCCAAATGCCATACACAGTGCAAATAGTACTCACGTCTGTTCCCTTTAAGTACAGTGTATTGGACTGATTTGGAGCTACTGTTCTTGTCAGTTTCCTCAGCAGAGTTGAACTAGATATGGCCGTGTGTGTAGGAAGCACAGTTCTTTTGTTCTGAGCAAGCTCACTGTTCTGGCCCTATAGGAAACACAGTAGAGTAGAAGAGTGCTCTTTTCTCAAAAGCAGATTGTGTTTCTTGTAAGGCGAGCTAGCGTTTGTTTCCCAGTCCTAAATGGAGTTGAATCACATGCAGTTTCTGGTCCTACAACCAAGAGTTGTTTTCTGGTAAGGAAAGTCACTATTGCACTCCCATTGGCATACACAGTGCAAATAGCACTCACGTCTGTTCCCAGCAAGTACAGTGTATCAGACTGAAGAGGAGCTACTGTTCTTGTCATTTTCCTAAGCAGAGTTGAACTAGATATGGCCCGTGTGTGTAGGAAGCACAGTTCTTATGTTCTGAGCAAGCTCACTGTTCTGGCCCTATAGGAAACACAGTAGAGTAGAAGAGTGCACTTTTCTTAAAAGCAGAGTGTGTTTCTTGTAAGGCGAGCTCGCGTTTGTTTCCCAGTCCTAAATGGAGTGGAGTCACATGCAGATTTTGGTCCTACAAGCAAGAGTTGTTTTCTGGTAAGAAGAGTGACTGTTGCGCTCCAAATGCCATATACAGTGCAAATAGCACTCACGTCTGTTCCCAGCAAGTACAGTGTATCGGACTGAACAGGAGCTACTGTTCTTGTCAGTTTCTTAAGCAGACTTGATCTAGACATGGCTGTGTGTGTAGGAAGCACAGTTTTTTTGTTCTGAGCAAGCTCACTGTTCGTAACACATAGGAAACACAGTAGAGTAGAAGAGTGCTCTTTTCTCAAAAGCAGAGTGTGTTTTTGGAAGGCGAGCTCGCATTGGTTTCCCAGTCCTAAATGGAGTTGAGTCACATGCAGTTTTTTGTCCTACGAGCAAGAGTTGTTTTCTGGTAAGAAGAGTCACTGTTGCGCTCCAAATGCCATATACAGTGCAAATAGCACTCGCGTCTGTTCCCAGCAAGTACAGTGTATCAGACTGAATAGGAGCTACTGTTCTTGTCAGTTTCCTAAGCAGACTTGAACTAGATATGACCGTGTGTGTACGAAGCACATTTTTTTTTGTTCTGAGCAAGCTGACTGTTCGGAAGACATAGGAAACACAGTAGAGTAGAAGAGTGCTCTTTTCTCAAAAGCAGAGTGTGTTTTTGGAAGGCGAGCTAGTGTTTGTTTCCCAGTCCTAAATGGAGTTGAGTCACATGCAGTTTTTTGTCCTACGAGCAAGAGTTGTTTTCTGGTAAGACGAGTCACTATTGTTTTGCAATTGCCATACACAGTGCCAATAGCACTCGCGTCTGTTCCGAGCAAGTACAGTGTATTGGACTGAAGAGGAGCTACTGTTCTTGTCAGTTTCCTATGTAGAGTTGAACTAGATATGGCCCGTGTGTGTAGGAAGCACAGTTCTTTTGTTCTGAGCAAGCTCACTGTTCAGACCCCATAGGAAACACAGTAGAGTAGAAGAGTGCTCTTTTCTCAAAAGCAGAGTGTGTTTCATGTAAGGCGAGCTAGCATTTGTTTCCCAGTCCTAAATGGAGTTGAATCACATGCAGTTTCTGGTCCTACGAGCAAGAGTTGTTTTCTGGTAAGGAAAGTCACTATTGCGCTCCCATTGCCATACACAGTGCAAATAGCACATGCGTCTGTTCCCAGCAAGTACAGTGTATTGGACTGAAAAGGAGCTACTGTTCTTGTCAGTTTCCTAAGAAGAGTTGAACGAGATATGGCCCGTGTGTGTAGGAAGCACAGTTCTTTTGTTCTGAGCAAGCTCACTGTTTGGACCCCTTAGGAAACACAGTAGAGTAGAAGAGTGCTCTTTTCTCTAAAGCAGAGTGTTTTTCTTGTAAGGTGAGCTCGCGTTTGTTTCCCAGTCCTAAATGAAGTTGAGTCACATGCAGTTTTTGGTCCTACGAGCAAGAGTTGTTTTCTGGTAAGAAGAGTCACTATTGCGCTCCAAATGCCATACACAGTGCAAATAGTACTCGCGTCTGTTCCCTTCAAGTACAGTGTATTGGACTGATTTGGAGCTACTGTTCTTGTCAGTTTCCTCAGCAGAGTTGAACTAGATATGGCCGTGTGTGTAGGAAGCACAGTTCTTTTGTTCTGAGCAAGCTCACTGTTCTGGCCCTATAGGAAACACAGTAGAGTAGAAGAGTGCTCTTTTCTCAAAAGCAGGTTGTGTTTCTTGTAAGGCGAGCTAGCATTTGTTTCCCAGTCCTAAATGGAGTTGAATCACATGCAGTTTCTGGTCCTACAACCAAGAGTTGTTTTCTGGTAAGGAAAGTCACTATTGCACTCCCATTGCCATACACAGTGCAAATAGCACTCACGTCTGTTCCCAGCAAGTACAGTATATCGGACTGAAGAGGAGCTACTCTTCTTGTCAGTTTCCTAAGCAGAGTTGAACGAGATATGTCCTGCGTGTGTAGCAATCACAGTTCTTTTGTTCTGAGCAAGCTCACTCTTTGGACCCCATAGGAAACACAGTAGAGTAGAAGAGTGCTCTTTTCTCAAAAGCAGAGTGTGTTTCTTGTAGGGCGAGCTAGCGTTTGTTTCCCAGTCCTAAATGGAGTTGAATCACATGCAGTTTCTGGTCCACGAGCAAGAGTTGTTTTCTGGTAAGAAGAGTCACTATTGCGCTGCCATTGCCATACACAGGACAAATAGCACTGGAGTCTGTTCCCAGCAAGTACAGTGTATTGGACTGAAGAGGATCTACTGTTCTTGTCAGGTTCCTAAGCAGACTTGAACTAGATATGGCCGTGTGTGTAGGAAGCACAGTTTTTTTGTTCTGAGCAAGCTCACTTTTCGGAACACATAGGAAACACAGTAGAGTAGAAGAGTGCTCTTTTCTCAAAAGCAGAGTGTGTTTCTTAAAAGTCGAGCTAACGTTTGTTTCCCAGTCCTAAATGGAGTTGAGTCACATGCAGTTTTTTGTCCTACGAGCAAGAGTTGTTTTCTGGTAAGACAAGTCATTATTGGCCTCCAATTGCCATACACAGTGCAAATAGCACTCGCGTCTGTTCCCCGCAAGTACATTGTATTGGACTGAATAGGAGCTACTGTTCTTGTCAGTTTACTAAGCAGAGTTGAACTAGATATGATCCCTGTGTGTAGGAAGCACAGTTCTTTGGTTCTGAGCAAGCTCACTGTTTGGAACCCATAGGAAAAACAGTAGAGTAGAAGAGTGCTCTTTTCTCAAAAGCAGAGTGTGTTTCATGTAAGGCGAGCTAGCATTTGTTTCCCAGTCCTAAATGGAGTTGAATCACATGCAGTTTCTGGTCCTACAAGCAAGAGTTGTTTTCTGGTAAGGAAAGTCACTATTGCGCTCCCATTGCCATACACAGTGCAAATAGCACATGCGTCTGTTCCCAGCAAGTACAGTGTATTGGACTGAATAGGAGCTACTGTTCTTGTCAGTTTCCTAAGAAGAGTTGAACGAGATATGGCCCGTGTGTGTAGGAAGCACAGTTCTTTTGTTCTGAGCAAGCTCACTGTTTGGACCCCATAGGAAACACAGTAGAGTAGAAGAGTGCCCTTTTCTCTAAAGCAGAGTGTTTTTCTTGTAAGGTGAGCTCGCGTTTGTTTCCCAGTCCTAAATGGAGTTGAGTCACATGCAGTTTTTGGTCCTACGAGCAAGAGTTGTTTTCTGGTAAGAAGAGTCACTGTTGGGCTCCAAATGCCATACACAGTCCAAATAGTACTCGCGTCTGTTCCCTTCAAGTACAGTGTATTGGACTGATTTGGAGCTACTGTTCTTGTCAGTTTCCTCAGCAGAGTTGAACTAGATATGGCCGTGTGTGTAGGAAGCACAGTTCTTTTGTTCTGAGCAAGCTCACTGTTCTGGCCCTATAGGAAACACAGTAGAGTAGAAGAGTGCTCTTTTCTCTGAAGCAGAGTGTGTTTCTTGTAAGGCGAGCTAGTGTTTGTTTCCCAGTCCTAAATGGAGTGGAATCACATGCAGTTTCTGGTCCTACAACCAAGAGTTGTTTTCTGGTAAGGAAAGTCACTATTGCACTCCCATTGCCATACACAGTGCAAATAGCACATGCGTCTGTTCCCAGCAAGTACAGTATATCGGACTGAAGAGGAGCTACTCTTCTTGTCAGTTTCCTAAGCAGAGTTGAACGAGATATGTCCTGCGTGTGTAGGAATCACAGTTCTTTTGTTCTGAGCAAGCTCACTCTTTGGACCCCATAGGAAACACAGTAGAGTAGAAGAGTGCTCTTTTCTCAAAAGCAGAGTGTGTTTCTTGTAGGGCGAGCTAGCGTTTGTTTCCCAGTCCTAAATGGAGTTGAATCACATGCAGTTTCTGGTCCACGAGCAAGAGTTGTTTTCTGGTAAGAAGAGTCACTATTGCGCTGCCATTGCCATACACAGGACAAATAGCACTGGAGTCTGTTCCCAGCAAGTACAGTGTATTGGACTGAAGAGGATCTACTGTTCTTGTCAGGTTCCTAAGCAGACTTGAACTAGATATGGCCGTGTGTGTAGGAAGCACAGTTTTTTTGTTCTGAGCAAGCTCACTTTTCGGAACACATAGGAAACACAGTAGAGTAGAAGAGTGCTCTTTTCTCAAAAGCAGAGTGTGTTTCTTAAAAGTCGAGCTAACGTTTGTTTCCCAGTCCTAAATGGAGTTGAGTCACATGCAGTTTTTTGTCCTACGAGCAAGAGTTGTTTTCTGGTAAGACAAGTCATTATTGGCCTCCAATTGCCATACACAGTGCAAATAGCACTCGCGTCTGTTCCCCGCAAGTACATTGTATTGGACTGAATAGGAGCTACTGTTCTTGTCAGTTTACTAAGCAGAGTTGAACTAGATATGATCCCTGTGTGTAGGAAGCACAGTTCTTTGGTTCTGAGCAAGCTCACTGTTTGGAACCCATAGGAAAAACAGTAGAGTAGAAGAGTGCTCTTTTCTCAAAAGCAGAGTGTGTTTCATGTAAGGCGAGCTAGCATTTGTTTCCCAGTCCTAAATGGAGTTGAATCACATGCAGTTTCTGGTCCTACAAGCAAGAGTTGTTTTCTGGTAAGGAAAGTCACTATTGCGCTCCCATTGCCATACACAGTGCAAATAGCACATGCGTCTGTTCCCAGCAAGTACAGTGTATTGGACTGAATAGGAGCTACTGTTCTTGTCAGTTTCCTAAGAAGAGTTGAACGAGATATGGCCCGTGTGTGTAGGAAGCACAGTTCTTTTGTTCTGAGCAAGCTCACTGTTTGGACCCCATAGGAAACACAGTAGAGTAGAAGAGTGCCCTTTTCTCTAAAGCAGAGTGTTTTTCTTGTAAGGTGAGCTCGCGTTTGTTTCCCAGTCCTAAATGGAGTTGAGTCACATGCAGTTTTTGGTCCTACGAGCAAGAGTTGTTTTCTGGTAAGAAGAGTCACTGTTGGGCTCCAAATGCCATACACAGTCCAAATAGTACTCGCGTCTGTTCCCTTCAAGTACAGTGTATTGGACTGATTTGGAGCTACTGTTCTTGTCAGTTTCCTCAGCAGAGTTGAACTAGATATGGCCGTGTGTGTAGGAAGCACAGTTCTTTTGTTCTGAGCAAGCTCACTGTTCTGGCCCTATAGGAAACACAGTAGAGTAGAAGAGTGCTCTTTTCTCTGAAGCAGAGTGTGTTTCTTGTAAGGCGAGCTAGTGTTTGTTTCCCAGTCCTAAATGGAGTGGAATCACATGCAGTTTCTGGTCCTATGAGCAAGAGTTGTTTTCTGGTAAGAAAAGTCACTATTGCGCTCCCATTGCCATACACAGTGCAAATAGCACATGCGTCTGTTCCCAGCAAGTACAGTGTATCAGACTGAAAAGGAGCTACTGTTCTTGTCATTTTCCTAAGCAGAGTTGAACTAGATATGGCCCGTGTGTGTAGGAAGCACAGTTCTTATGTTCTGAGCAAGCTCACTGTTCTGGCCCTATAGGAAACACAGTAGAGTAGAAGAGTGCTCTTTTCTCTAAAGCAGAGTGTTTTTCTTGTAAGGTGAGCTCGCGTTTGTTTCCCAGTCCTAAATGAAGTTGAGTCACATGCAGTTTTTGGTCCTACGAGCAAGAGTTGTTTTCTGGTAAGAAGAGTCACTATTGCGCTCCAAATGCCATACACAGTGCAAATAGTACTCGCGTCTGTTCCCTTCAAGTACAGTGTATTGGACTGATTTGGAGCTACTGTTCTTGTCAGTTTCCTCAGCAGAGTTGAACTAGATATGGCCGTGTGTGTAGGAAGCACAGTTCTTTTGTTCTGAGCAAGCTCACTGTTCTGGCCCTATAGGAAACACAGTAGAGTAGAAGAGTGCTCTTTTCTCAAAAGCAGATTGTGTTTCTTGTAAGGCGAGCTAGCGTTTGTTTCCCAGTCCTAAATGGAGTTGAATCACATGCAGTTTCTGGTCCTACAACCAAGAGTTGTTTTCTGGTAAGGAAAGTCACTATTGCACTCCCATTGCCATACACAGTGCAAATAGCACTCACGTCTGTTCCCAGCAAGTACAGTATATCGGACTGAAGAGGAGCTACTCTTCTTGTCAGTTTCCTAAGCAGAGTTGAACGAGATATGTCCTGCGTGTGTAGGAATCACAGTTCTTTTGTTCTGAGCAAGCTCACTCTTTGGACCCCATAGGAAACACAGTAGAGTAGAAGAGTGCTCTTTTCTCAAAGCAGAGTGTGTTTCTTGTAGGGCGAGCTAGCATTTGTTTCCAGTCCTAAATGGAGTTGAATCACATGCAGTTTCTGGTCCACGAGCAAGAGTTGTTTTCTGGTAAGAAGAGTCACTATTGCGCTGCCATTGCCATACACAGGACAAATAGCACTGGAGTCTGTTCCCAGCAAGTACAGTGTATTGGACTGAAGAGGATCTACTGTTCTTGTCAGGTTCCTAAGCAGACTTGAACTAGATATGGCCATGTGTGTAGGAAGCACAGTTTTTTTGTTCTGAGCAAGCTCATTTTTCGGAACACATAGGAAACACAGTAGAGTAGAAGAGTGCTCTTTTCTCAAAAGCAGAGTGTGTTTCTTAAAAGTCGAGCTAACGTTTGTTTCCCAGTCCTAAATGGAGTTGAGTCACATGCAGTTTTTTGTCCTATGAGCAAGAGTTGTTTTCTGGTAAGACAAGTCATTATTGGCCTCCAATTGCCATACACAGTGCAAATAGCACTCGCGTCTGTTCCCCGCAAGTACATTGTATTGGACTGAATAGGACTACTGTTCTTGTCAGTTTACTAAGCAGAGTTTAACTAGATATGATCCCTGTGTGTAGGAAGCACAGTTCTTTGGTTCTGAGCAAGCTCACTGTTTGGAACCCATAGGAAACACAGTAGAGTAGAAGAGTGCTCTTTTCTCAAAAGCAGAGTGTGTTTCATGTAAGGCGAGGTAGCATTTGTTTCCCAGTCCTAAATGGAGTTGAATCACATGCAGTTTCTGGTCCTACAAGCAAGAGTTGTTTTCTGGTAAGGAAAGTCACTATTGCGCTCCCATTGCCATACACAGTGCAAATAGCACATGCGTCTGTTCCCAGCAAGTACAGTGTATTGGACTGAATAGGAGCTACTGTTCTTGTCAGTTTCCTAAGAAGAGTTGAACGAGATATGGCCCGTGTGTGTAGGAAGCACAGTTCTTTTGTTCTGAGCAAGCTCACTGTTTGGACCCCATAGGAAACCCAGTAGAGTAGAAGAGTGCCCTTTTCTCTAAAGCAGAGTGTTTTTCTTGTAAGGTGAGCTCGCGTTTGTTTCCCAGTCCTAAATGGAGTTGAGTCACATGCAGTTTTTGGTCCTACGAGCAAGAGTTGTTTTCTGGTAAGAAGAGTCACTGTTGCGCTCCAAATGCCATACACAGTCCAAATAGTACTCGCGTCTGTTCCCTTCAAGTACAGTGTATTGGACTGATTTGGAGCTACTGTTCTTGTCAGTTTCCTCAGCAGAGTTGAACTAGATATGGCCGTGTGTGTAGGAAGCACAGTTCTTTTGTTCTGAGCAAGCTCACTGTTCTGGCCCTATAGGAAACACAGTAGAGTAGAAGAGTGCTCTTTTCTCTGAAGCAGAGTGTGTTTCTTGTAAGGCGAGCTAGTGTTTGTTTCCCAGTCCTAAATGGAGTGGAATCACATGCAGTTTCTGGTCCTATGAGCAAGAGTTGTTTTCTGGTAAGAAAAGTCACTATTGCGCTCCCATTGCCATACACAGTGCAAATAGCACATGCGTCTGTTCCCAGCAAGTACAGTGTATCAGACTGAAGAGGAGCTACTGTTCTTGTCATTTTCCTAAGCAGAGTTGAACTAGATATGGCCCGTGTGTGTAGGAAGCACAGTTCTTATGTTCTGAGCAAGCTCACTGTTCTGGCTCTATAGGAAACACAGTAGAGTAGAAGAGTGCACTTTTCTTAAAAGCAGAGTGTGTTTCTTGTAAGGCGAGCTCGAGTTTGTTTCCCAGTCCTAAATGGAGTTGAGTCACATGCAGATTTTGGTCCTACAAGCAAGAGTTGTTTTCTGGTAAGAAGAGTGACTGTTGCGCTCCAAATGCCATATACAGTGCAAATAGCACTCAGGTCTGTTCCCAGCAAGTACAGTGTATCGGACTGAACAGGAGCTACAGTTCTTGTCAGTTTCTTAAGCAGACTTGATCTAGATATGGCTGAGTGTGTAGGAAGCACAGTTTTTTTGTTCTGAGCAACCTCACTGTTCGTAACACATAGGAAACACAGTAGAGTAGAAGAGTGCTCTTTTCTCAAAAGCAGAGTGTGTTTATGGAAGGCGAGCTCGCGTTGGTTTCCCAGTCCTAAATGGAGTTGAGTCACATGCAGTTTTTTGTCCTACGAGCAAGAGTTGTTTTCTGGTAAGAAGAGTCACTGTTGCGCTCTAAATGCCATATACAGTGCAAATAGCACTCGCGTCTTTTCCCAGCAAGTACAGTGTATCGGACTGAATAGGAGCTACTGTTCTTGTCAGTTTCCTAAGCAGACTTGAACTACATATGGCCGTGTGTGTAGGAAGCACATTTTTTTTTGTTCTGAGCAAGCTCACTGTTCGGAAGACATAGGAAACACAGTAGAGTAGAAGAGTGCTCTTTTCTCAAAAGCAGAGTGTGTTTTTGGAAGGCGAGCTAGTGTTTGTTTCCCAGTCCTAAATGGAGTTGAGTCACATGCAGTTTTTGTCCTACGAGCAAGAGTTGTTTTCTGGTAAGACGAGTCACTATTGTGCTCCAATTGCCATACACAGTGCCAATAGCACTCGTGTCTGTTCCGAGCTTGTACAGTGTATTGGACTGAAGAGGAGCTACTGTTCTTGTCAGTTTCCTAAGCAGAGTTGAACTAGATATGGCCCATGTGTGTAGGAAGCACAGTTCTTTTGTTCTGAGCAAGCTCACTGTTTAGACCACATAGGAAACACAGTAGAGTAGAAGAGTGCTCTTTTCTCTGAAGCAGAGTGTGTTTCATGTAAGGCGAGCTAGCATTTGTTTCCTAGTCCTAAATGGAGTTGAATCACATGCAGTTTCTGGTCCTACGAGCAAGAGTTGTTTTCTGGTTAGGAAAGTCACTATTGCGCTCCCATTGCCAAACACAGTGCAAATAGCACATGCGTCTGTTCCCAGCAAGTACAGTGTATTGGACTGAATAGGAGCTACTGTTCTTGTCAGTTTCCTAAGAAGAGTTGAACTAGATATGGCCCGTGTGTGTAGGAAGCACAGTTCTTTTGTTCTGAGCAAGCTCACTGTTTGGACCCCATAGGAAACACAGTAGAGTAGAAGAGTGCCCTTTTCTCTAAAGCAGAGTGTTTTTCTTGTAAGGTGAGCTCGCGTTTGTTTCCCAGTTTTAAATGGAGTTGAGTCACATGCAGTTTTTGGTCCTACGAGCAAGAGTTGTTTTCTGGTAAGAAGAGTCACTGTTGCGCTCCAAATGCCATACACAGTGCAAATAGTACTCGCGTCTGTTCCCTTCAAGTACAGTGTGTTGGACTGATTTGGAGCTACTGTTCTTGTCAGTTTCCTCAGCAGAGTTGAACTAGATATGGCCGTGTGTGTAGGAAGCACAGTTCTTTTGTTCTGAGCAAGCTCACTGTTCTGGCCCTACAGGAAACACAGTAGAGTAGAAGAGTGCTCTTTTCTCTGAAGCAGAGTGTGTTTTTTGTAAGGCGAGCTAGTGTTTGTTTCCCAGTCCTAAATGGAGTGGAATCACATGCAGTTTCTGGTCCTATGAGCAAGAGTTGTTTTCTGGTAAGGAAAGTCACTATTGCGCTCCCATTGCCATACACAGTGCAAATAGCACGTGCGTCTGTTCCCAGCAAGTACAGTGTATCAGACTGAAGAGGAGCTACTGTTCTTGTCATTTTCCTAAGCAGAGTTGAACTAGATATGGCCCGTGTGTGTAGGAAGCACAGTTCTTATGTTCTGAGCAAGCTCACTGTTCTGGCCCTATAGGAAACACAGTAGAGTAGAAGAGTGCACTTTTCTTAAAAGCAGAGTGTGTTTCTTGTAAGGCGAGCTCGCGTTTGTTTCCCAGTCCTAAATGGAGTTGAGTCACATGCAGATTTTGGTCCTACAAGCAAGAGTTGTTTTCTGGTAAGAAGAGTGACTGTTGCGCTCCAAATGCCATATACAGTGCAAAGAGCACTCACGTCTGTTCCCAGCAAGTACAGTGTATCGGACTGAAGAGGAGCTACAGTTCTTGTCAGTTTCTTAAGCAGACTTGATCTAGATATGGGTGAGTGTGTAGGAAGCACAGTTTTTTTGTTCTGAGCAACCTCACTGTTCGTAACACATAGGAAACACAGTAGAGTAGAAGAGTGCTCTTTTCTCAAAAGCAGAGTGTGTTTATGGAAGGCGAGCTCGCGTTGGTTTCCCAGTCCTAAATGGAGTTGAGTCACATGCAGTTTTTTGTCCTACGAGCAAGAGTTGTTTTCTGGTAAGAAGAGTCACTGTTGTGCTCTAAATGCCATATACAGTGCAAATAGCACTCGCGTCTTTTTCCAGCAAGTACAGTGTATCGGACTGAATAGGAGCTACTGTTCTTGTCAGTTTCCTAAGCAGACTTGAACTAGATATGGCCGTGTGTGTAGGAAGCACATTTTTTTTTGTTCTGAGCAAGCTCACTGTTCGGAAGACATAGGAAACACAGTAGAGTAGAAGAGTGCTCTTTTCTCAAAAGCAGAGTGTGTTTTTGGAAGGCGAGCTAGTGTTTGTTTCCCAGTCCTAAATGGAGATGAGTCACATGCAGTTTTTGTCCTACGAGCAAGAGTTGTTTTCTGGTAAGACGAGTCACTATTGTGCTCCAATTGCCATACACAGTGCCAATAGCACTCGTGTCTGTTCCGAGCAAGTACAGTGTATTGGACTGAAGAGGAGCTACTGTTCTTGTCAGTTTCCTAAGCAGAGTTGAACTAGATATGGCCCGTGTGTGTAGGAAGCACAGTTCTTTTGTTCTGAGCAAGCTCACTGTTTAGACCACATAGGAAACACAGTAGAGTAGAAGAGTGCTCTTTTCTCAAAAGCAGAGTGTGTTTCATGTAAGGCGAGCTAGCATTTGTTTCCCAGTCCTAAATGGAGTTGAATCACATGCAGTTTCTGGTCCTACGAGCAAGAGTTGTTTTCTGGTAAGGAAAGTCACTATTGCGCTCCCATTGCCATACACAGTGCAAATAGCACATGCGTCTGTTCCCAGCAAGTACAGTGTATTGGACTGAATAGGAGCTACTGTTCTTGTCAGTTTCCTAAGAAGAGTTGAACTAGATATGGCCCGTGTGTGTAGGAAGCACAGTTCTTTTGT
Organism: Peromyscus eremicus; assembly: GCF_949786415.1. Classification (NCBI taxonomy): domain Eukaryota; kingdom Metazoa; phylum Chordata; class Mammalia; order Rodentia; family Cricetidae; genus Peromyscus; species Peromyscus eremicus. The sequence goes on along the minus strand of NW_026735225.1, from coordinate 49,646 downwards.
TCTGAGCAAGCTCACTGTTTGGACCCCATAGGAAACACAGTAGAGTAGAAGAGTGCCCTTTTCTCTAAAGCAGAGTGTTTTTCTTGTAAGGTGAGCTCGCGTTTGTTTCCCAGTCCTAAATGGAGTTGAGTCACATGCAGTTTTTGGTCCTACGAGCAAGAGTTGTTTTCTGGTAAGAAGAGTCACTGTTGCGCTCCAAATGCCATACACAGTGCAAATAGTACTCGCGTCTGTTCCCTTCAAGTACAGTGTATTGGACTGATTTGGAGCTACTGTTCTTGTCAGTTTCCTCAGCAGAGTTGAACTAGATATGGCCGTGTGTGTAGGAAGCACAGTTCTTTTGTTCTGAGCAAGCTCACTGTTCTGGCCCTATAGGAAACACAGTAGAGTAGAAGAGTGCACTTTTCTTAAAAGCAGAGTGTGTTTCTTGTAAGGCGAGCTCGCGTTTGTTTCCCAGTCCTAAATGGAGTTGAGTCACATGCAGATTTTGGTCCTACAAGCAAGAGTTGTTTTCTGGTAAGAAGAGTGACTGTTACGCTCCAAATGCCATATACAGTGCAAAGAGCACTCACGTCTGTTCCCAGCAAGTACAGTGTATCGGACTGAACAGGAGCTACTGTTCTTGTCAGTTTCTTAAGCAGAGTTGATCTAGACATGGCTGTGTGTGTAGGAAGCACAGTTTTTTTGTTCTGAGCAAGGTCACTGTTCGTAACACATAGGAAACACAGTAGAGTAGAAGAGTGCTCTTTTCTCAAAAGCAGAGTGTGTTTTTGGAAGGCGAGCTCGCGTTGGTTTCCCAGTCTTAAATGGAGTTGAGTCACATGCAGTTTTTTGTCCTACGAGCAAGAGTTGTTTTCTGGTAAGAAGAGTCACTGTTGCGCTCCAAATGCCATATACAGTGCAAATAGCACTCGCATCTGTTCCCAGCAAGTACAGTGTATCAGACTGAATAGGAGCTACTGTTCTTGTCAGTTTCCTAAGCAGACTTGAACTAGATATGACTGTGTGTGTACGAAGCACATTTTTTTTTGTTCTGAGCAAGCTGACTGTTCGGAAGACATAGGAAACACAGTAGAGTAGAAGAGTGCTCTTTTCTCAAAAGCAGAGTGTGTTTTTGGAAGGCGAGCTAGTGTTTGTTTCCCAGTCCTAAATGGAGTTGAGTCACATGCAGTTTTTTTTCCTACGAGCAAGAGTTGTTTTCTGGTAAGACGAGTCACTATTGTTTTCCAATTGCCATACACAGTGCCAATAGCACTCGCGTCTGTTCAGAGCAAGTACAGTGTATTGGACTGAAGAGGAGCTACTGTTCTTGTCAGTTTCCTAAGCAGAGTTGAACTAGATATGGCCCATGTGTGTAGGAAGCACAGTTCTTTTGTTCTGAGCAAGCTCACTGTTTAGACCCCATAGGAAAGACAGTAGAGAAGAAGAGTGCTCTTTTCTCAAAAGCAGAGTGTGTTTCATGTAAGGCGAGCTAGCATTTGTTTCCCAGTCCTAAATGGAGTTGAATCACATGCAGTTTCTGGTCCTACGAGCAAGAGTTGTTTTCTGGTAAGGAAAGTCACTATTGCGCTCCCATTGCCATACACAGTGCAAATAGCACATGCGTCTGTTCCCAGCAAGTACAGTGTATTGGACTGAATAGGAGCTACTGTTCTTGTCAGTTTCCTAAGAAGAGTTGAACAAGATATGGCCCGTGTGTGTAGGAAGCACAGTTCTTTTGTTCTGAGCAAGCTCACTGTTTGGACCCCTTAGGAAACACAGTAGAGTAGAAGAGTGCTCTTTTCTCTAAAGCAGAGTGTTTTTCTTGTAAGGTGAGCTCGCGTTTGTTTCCCAGTCCTAAATGAAGTTGAGTCACATGCAGTTTTTGGTCCTACGAGCAAGAGTTGTTTTCTGGTAAGAAGAGTCACTATTGCGCTCCAAATGCCATACACAGTGCAAATAGTACTCGCGTCTGTTCCCTTCAAGTACAGTGTATTGGACTGATTTGGAGCTACTGTTCTTGTCAGTTTCCTCAGCAGAGTTGAACTAGATATGGCCGTGTGTGTAGGAAGCACAGTTCTTTTGTTCTGAGCAAGCTCACTGTTCTGGCCCTATAGGAAACACAGTAGAGTAGAAGAGTGCTCTTTTCTCAAAAGCAGATTGTGTTTCTTGAAAGGCGAGCTAGCCTTTGTTTCCCAGTCCTAAATGGAGTTGAATCACATGCAGTTTCTGGTCCTACGACCAAGAGTTGTTTTCTGGTAATGAAAGTGACTATTGCACTCCCATTGCCATACACAGTGCAAATAACACTCATGTCTGTTCCCAGCAAGTACAGTATATCGGACTGAAGAGGAGCTACTGTTCTTGTCAGTTTCCTAAGCAGAGTTGAACGAGATATGTCCCGCGTGTGTAGCAATCACAGTTCTTTTGTTCTGAGCAAGCTCACTGTTTGGACCCCACAGGAAACACAGTAGAGTAGAAGAGTGCTCTTTTCTCAAAAGCAGAGTGTGTTTCTTGTAGGGCGAGCTAGCATTTGTTTCCCAGTCCTAAATGGAGTTGAATCACATGCAGTTTCTGGTCCACGAGCAAGAGTTGTTTTCTGGTAAGAAGAGTCACTATTGCGCTGCCATTGCCATACACAGGACAAATAGCACCGGAGTCTGTTCCCAGCAAGTACAGTGTATTGGACTGAAGAGGATCTACTGTTCTTGTCAGGTTCCTAAGCAGACTTGAACTAGATATGGCCGTGTGTGTAGGAAGCACAGTTTTTTTATTCTGAGCAAGCTCACTTTTCGGAGCACATAGGAAACACAGTAGAGTAGAAGAGTGCTCTTTTCTCAAAAGCAGAGTGTGTTTCTTAAAAGTCGAGCTAGCGTTTGTTTCCCAGTCCTAAATGGAGTTGAGTCACATGCAGTTTTTTGTCCTACGAGCAAGAGTTGTTTTCTGGTAAGACAAGTCATTATTGGGCTCCAATTGCCATACACAGTGCAAATAGCACTCGCGTCTGTTCCCCGCAAGTACATTGTATTGGACTGAATAGGAGCTACTGTTCTTGTCAGTTTCCTAAGAAGAGTTGAACGAGATATGGCCCGTGTGTGTAGGAAGCACAGTTCTTTTGTTCTGAGCAAGCTCACTGTTTGGACCCCATAGGAAACACAGTAGAGTAGAAGAGTGCCCTTTTCTCTAAAGCAGAGTGTTTTTCTTGTAAGGTGAGCTCGTGTTTGTTTCCCAGTCCTAAATGGAGTTGAGTCACATGCAGTTTTTGGTCCTACGAGCAAGAGTTGTTTTCTGGTAAGAAGAGTCACTGTTGCGCTCCAAATGCCATACACAGTGCAAATAGTACTCGCGTCTGTTCCCTTCAAGTACAGTGTATTGGACTGATTTGGAGCTACTGTTCTTGTCAGTTTCCTCAGCAGAGTTGAACTAGATATGGCCGTGTGTGTAGGAAGCACAGTTCTTTTGTTCTGAGCAAGCTCACTGTTTGGACCCCATAGGAAACACAGTAGAGTAGAAGAGTGCTCTTTTCTCTGAAGCAGAGTGTGTTTCTTGTAAGGCGAGCTAGTGTTTGTTTCCCAGTCCTAAATGGAGTTGAATCACATGCAGTTTCTGGTCCTATGAGCAAGAGTTGTTTTCTGGTAAGGAAAGTCACTATTGCGCTCCCATTGCCATACACAGTGCAAATAGCACATGCGTCTGTTCCCAGCAAGTACAGTGTATCAGACTGAAGAGGAGCTACTGTTCTTGTCATTTTCCTAAGCAGAGTTGAACTAGATATGGCCCGTGTGTGTAGGAAGCACAGTTCTTATGTTCTGAGCAAGCTCACTGTTCTGGCCCTATAGGAAACACAGTAGAGTAGAAGAGTGCACTTTTCTTAAAAGCAGAGTGTGTTTCTTGTAAGGCGAGCTCGCGTTTGTTTCCCAGTCCTAAATGGAGTTGAGTCACATGCAGATTTTGGTCCTACAAGCAAGAGTTGTTTTCTGGTAAGAAGAGTGACTGTTGCGCTCCAAATGCCATATACAGTGCAAATAGCACTCACGTCTGTTCCCAGCAAGTACAGTGTATCGGACTGAACAGGAGCTACTGTTCTTGTCAGTTTCTTAAGCAGACTTGATCTAGATATGGCCGTGTGTGTAGGAAGCACAGTTTTTTTGTTCTGAGCAAGGTCACTGTTCGTAACACATAGGAAACACAGTAGAGTAGAAGAGTGCTCTATTCTCAAAAGCAGAGTGTGTTCTTGGAAGGCGAGCTCGCGTTGGTTTCCCAGTCCTAAATGGAGTTGAGTCACATGCAGTTTTTTGTCCTAAGAGCAAGAGTTGTTTTCTGGTAAGAAGAGTCACTGTTGCTCTCCAAATGCCATATACAGTGTAAATAGCACTCGCGTCTTTTCCCAGCAAGTACAGTGTATCAGACTGAATAGGAGCTACTGTTCTTGTCAGTTTCCTAAGCAGACTTGAACTAGATATGACCGTGTGTGTAGGAAGCACATTTTTTTTTGTTCTGAGCAAGCTCACTGTTCGGAAGACATAGGAAACACAGTAGAGTAGAAGAGTGCTCTTTTCTCAAAAGCAGAGTGTGTTTTTGGAAGGCGAGCTAGTGTTTGTTTCCCAGTCCTAAATGGAGTTGAGTCACATGCAGTTTTTTGTCCTACGAGCAAGAGTTGTTTTCTGGTAAGACGAGTCACTATTGTGCTCCAATTGCCATACACAGTGCCAATAGCACTCGTGTCTGTTCCGAGCAAGTACAGTGTATTGGACTGAATAGGAGCTACTGTTCTTGTCAGTTTCCTAAGCAGAGTTGAACTAGATATGGCCCGTGTGTGTAGGAAGCACAGTTCTTTTGTTCTGAGCAAGCTCACTGTTTAGACCCCATAGGAAACACAGTAGAGTAGAAGAGTGCTCTTTTCTCAAAAGCAGAGTGTGTTTCATGTAAGGCGAGCTAGCGTTTGTTTTCCAGTCCTAAATGGAGTTGAATCACATGCAGTTTTTGGTCCTATGAGAAAGAGTTGTTTTCTGGTAAGGAATGACACCATTGTGCTCTAATTGCCATAAACAGTGCAAATAGCACTCGCGTCTGTTCCCAGCATGTAGAGTGTATTGGACTGAAGAAGAGCTGCTTTTCTTCTCAGTTTCCGTAGCAGAGTTGAACTAGATATGGCCCGTGTGTGTAGGAAGTACAGTTCTTTTGTTCTGAGCAAGCTCACTGTTCTGGCTCTATAAGAAACACAGTAGAGTAGAAGAGTGCTCTTTTCTCAAAAGCAGAGTGTGTTGTTTCTTGTAAGGCGAGCTGGCGTTTGTTTCCCAGTCCTAAATGGAGTTGAATCCCATGCAATTTCTGGTCCTACGAGCAAGAGTAGTTTTCTGATAAGAAGAGTCACTATTGCGCTCCCATTGCCATACACAGTGCAAATAGCACTAGCGTCTGTTCCCAGCATGTACAGTGTATTGGACTGAAGAGGAGCTAATGTTCTTGTCAGTTTCTTAAGCAGAGTTGAACTAGATATGGCCCGTGTGTGTAGAAAGCACAGTTCTTTTGTTCTGAGCAAGCTCACTGTTCGGACCTCATAGGAAACACAATAGAGTAGAAGAGTGCTCTTTTCTCAAAAGCAGAGTGTGTTTCTTTTAAGGCGAGCTAGCGTTTGTTTCCCAGTCCTAAATGGAGTTGAATCACATGCAGTTTCTGTTCCTATGAGCAAGAGTTGTTTTCTGGTAAGAAGAGTCACTATTGTGCTCCCATTGTCAAAAACAGGGCAAATAGCACTGGCGTCTGTTTCCAGCGTGCAGAGTATATTGGACTGAAGAGGATCTACTGTTCTTGTCAGTTTCCTAAGCAGAATTGAACTAGATATGTCCGTGGGTGTAGGAAGCACATTTCTCTTGTTCTGATCAAGCTCACTGTTCTGGCCCTATAGGAAACACAGTAGAGTAGAAGTGTGCTCTTTTCTCAAAAGCAGAGTGTGTTTCTTGTAAGGCGAGCTAGCGTTTTTTTCCCAGTCCTAAATGGAGTTGAATCACATGCAGTTTTTGGTCCTATGAGCAAGAGCTGTTTTCTGGTAAGGAATGTCACTATTGTGCTCTAATTGCCGTACACAGTGCAAATTGCACTCGCGTCTGTTCCCAGGATGTACAGTATATTGGACTGAAGAAGAGCTACTTTTCTTCTCAGTTTCCTAAGCAGAGTTGAACTAGATATGGCCCGTGTGTGTAGGAAGTACAGTTCTTTTGTTCTGAGCAAGCTCACTGTTCTGGCCCTATAAGAAACACAGTAGAGTAGAAGAGTGCTCTTTTCTCAAAAGCAGAGTGTGTTTCTTGTAAGGCGAGCTGGCTTTTGTTTACCAGTCCTAAATGGAGTTGAGTCACATGCAGTTTCTGGTCCTACGAGCAAGAGTTGTTTTCTGGTAAGAAGAGTCACTATTGCTCTCCCATTGCCATACACAGTACAAATAGCACTCGCGTCTGTTCCCTGCAAGTACAGTGAATTGGACTGAAGGGGAGCTACTCTTCTTGTCATTTTTCTAAGCAGAGTTGAACTAGACATGGCCCGTGTGTGTAGGAAGCACAGTTCTTTTATTCTGAACAAGCTCACTGTTCTGGCCCTATAGAAAACAAGTTAGAGTAGAGAGTGCTCTTTTCTCAAAAGCAGAGTGTGTTTCTTGTAAGAGGAGCTAGTGTTTCTTTCCGAGTCCTAAATGGAGTTGAATCCCATGCAGTTTCTGGTCCTACGAGCAAGAGTTGTTTTCTGGTAAGAAGAGTCACTATTGCGCTCCCATTGTCATACACAGGGCAAATAGCACTGGCGTCTGTTCCCAGCATGTACAGTGTATTGGACTGAAGAGGATCTACTGTTCTTGTCAGTTTCCTAAGCAGAATTGAACTAGATATCGCCCTGTGTGTAGGAATCACAGTTCTTTTGTTGTGAGCCAGCTCACTGTTCTGGCCCTATAGAAAACACAGAGTAGAAGAGTGCTCTTTCCTCAAAAGCAGAGTGTGTTTATTCTAAGGCGAGCTAGCGTTTGTTTCCCAGTCCTAAATGGAGTGGAATCACACGCAGGATCTGGTCCTACGAGCAAGAGTAGTTTTATGTTAAGAAGAGTCACTATTTTGCTCCCATGGCATACACAGTTCAAATAGCACTCATGTCTGTTCCCAACAAGTACAGTGTATTGGACTGAAGAGGAGCTTCTGTTCTTGTCAGTTTCCTAAGCAGAGTTGAACTAGATATGACCCGTGTGTGGAGGAAGTACAATTCTTTTGTTCTGAGCAAGCTCACTGTTCGGAACACTTAGGAAACACAGTAGAGTAGAAGAGTGCTCTTTTCTCTAAAGCAGAGTGTTTTTCTTGTAAGGTGAGCTCGCGTTTGTTTCCCAGTCCTAAATGAAGTTGAGTCACATGCAGTTTTTGGTCCTACGAGCAAGAGTTGTTTTCTGGTAAGAAGAGTCACTATTGCGCTCCAAATGCCATACACAGTGCAAATAGTACTCGCGTCTGTTCCCTTCAAGTACAGTGTATTGGACTGATTTGGAGCTACTGTTCTTGTCAGTTTCCTCAGCAGAGTTGAACTAGATATGGCCGTGTGTGTAGGAAGCACAGTTCTTTTGTTCTGAGCAAGCTCACTGTTCTGGCCCTATAGGAAACACAGTAGAGTAGAAGAGTGCTCTTTTCTCAAAAGCAGATTGTGTTTCTTGTAAGGCGAGCTAGCGTTTGTTTCCCAGTCCTAAATGGAGTTGAATCACATGCAGTTTCTGGTCCTACTACCAAGAGTTGTTTTCTGGTAAGGAAAGTCACTATTGCACTCCCATTGCCATACACAGTGCAAATAGCACTCGCATCTGTTTCCAGCAAGTACAGTGTATCGGACTGAAGAGGAGCTACTGTTCTGGTCAGTTTCCTAAGCAAAGTTGAACAAGATATAGCCCATGTGTAGGAAGCACAGTTCTTTTGTTCTGAGCAAGCTTACTGTTCTGGCCCTATAGGAAACACGGTAGAGTAGAAGAGTGCTCTTTTCTCTAAAGCAGAGTGTGTTTCTTGTAAGGCCAGCTAGCATTTGTTTCCCAGTCCTAAATAGAGTTGAATCACATGCAGTTTCTGGTCCTACGAGCAAGAGTTGTTTTCTGGTAAGAAGAGTCACTATTGCGCTGCCATTGCCATACACAGGACAAATAGCACTGGCGTCTGTTCCCAGCAAGTTCAGTGTATTGGACTGAAGAAGAGCTACTGTTCTTGTCAGGTTCCTAAGCAGAATTGAACTAGATATGGCCGTGTTTGTAGGAAGCACAGTTCTTTTGTTCTGAGCAAGCTCACTGTTCGGACCCCATAGGAAACACAGTAGAGTAGAAGAGTGCTCTTTTCTCAAAAGAAGAGTGTGTTTCTTGTAAGGCGAGCTAGCATTTGTTTCCCAGTCCTAAATGGAGTTGAATCACATGCAGTTTCTGGTCCTACGAGCAAGAGTTGTTTTCTGGTAAGGAAAGTCACTATTGCACTCCTATTGCCATACACAGTGCAAATAGCACTCGCGTCTGTTCCCAGCAAGTACAGTGTATCGGACTGAAGAGGAGCTACTGATCATGTCAGTTTCCTAAGCAGAGTTGAACTAGATATGGTCGGTGTGTGTAGGAAGCACAGTTCTTTTATTCTGAGCAAGCTCACTGTTTAGACCCCATAGGAAACACAGTAGAGTAGAAGAGTGCTCTTTTCTCAAAAGGAGAGTGTGTTTCTTGTAAGGAGAGCTAGCGTTTGTTTACCAGTCCTAAATGGAGTTGAATCCCATGCAGTTTCTGGTCCTACAAGCAAGAGTTGTTTTCTGGTAAGAAGAGTCAATATTGCACTGCCATTGCCATACACAGGACAAATAGCACTGGCGTCTGTTCCCAGCAAGTACAGTGTATTGGACTGAACAGGATCTACTGTTCTTGTCAGGTTCCTAAGCAGACTTGAACTAGATATGGCCGTGTGTGTAGGAAGCACAGTTTTTTTGTTCTGAGCAAGCTCACTTTTCGGAACACATAGGAAACACAGTAGAGTAGAAGAGTGCTCTTTTCTCAAAAGCAGAGTGTGTTTCTTAAAAGTCGAGCTAGCGTTTGTTTCCCAGTCCTAAATGGAGTTGAGTCACATGCAGTTTTTTGTCCTACGAGCAAGAGTTGTTTTCTGGTAAGACAAGTCATTATTGGGCTCCAATTGCCATACACAGTGCAAATAGCACTCGCATCTGTTTCCCGCAAGTACATTGTATTGGACTGAATAGGAGGTACTGTTCTTGTCAGTTTACTAAGCAGAGTTGAACTAGATATGATCCGTGTGTGTAGGAAGCACATTTCTTTGGTTCTGAGCAAGCTCACTCTTTGGAACCCATAAGAAACACAGTAGAATAGAAGAGTGCTCTTTTCTCAAAAGCAGAGTGTGTTTCATGTAAGGCGAGCTAGCACTTGTTTCTCAGTCCTAAATGGAATTGAATCACATGCAGTTTCTGGTCCTATGCGCAAGAGTTGTTTTCTGGTAAGGAAAGTCACTATTGCGCTCCCATTGCCATACACAGTGCAAATAGCACTCGCGTCTGTTCCCAGCAAGTACAGTGTATCGGACTGAAGAGGAGCTACTGTTCTTGTCAGTTTCCTTAGCAGAGTTGAACTAGATATGGTCCGTGTGTGTAGGAAGCACAGTTCTTTTGTTCTGAGCAAGCTCACTGTTTAGACCCCATAAGAAACACAGTAGAGTAGAAGAGTGCTCTTTTCTCAAAAGCAGAGTGTGTTTCATGTAAGGCGAGCTAGCATTTGTTTCCCAGTCCTAAATGGAGTTGAATCACATGCAGTTTCTGGTCTTACGAGCAAGACTTGTTTTCTGGTAAGGAAAGTCACTATTGTGCTCCCATTGCCATACACAGTGCAAATAACACTCGCGTCTGTTCCCAGCAAGTACAGTGTATCGGACTGAAGAGGAGCTACTGTTCTTGTCAGTTTCCTAAGCAGACTTGAACTAGATATGACCGTGTGTGTAGGAAGCACAGTTTTTTTTGTTCTGAGCAATCTCACTGTTCGGACCCCATAGGAAAAACTGTAGAGTAGAAGAGTGCTCTTTTCTCAAAAGCAGAGTGTGTTTCTTGTAAGGCGAGCTAGCGTTTGTTTCCCAGTCCTAAATGGAGTTGAATCACATGCATTTTCTGGTGCTACGAGCAAGAGTTGTTTTCTGGTAAGGAAAGTCACTATTGCAATCCCATTGCCATACACAGTGCAAATAGCCCTCCCGTCTGTTCCCAGCAAGTACAGTGTATTGGACTGAAGAGGAGCTACTGTTCTTCTCAGTTTCTTAAGAAGAGTTGAACTAGATATGGCCGTGTGTGTAGGAAGCACAGTTCTTTTTTCTGAGCAAGCTCACTGTTCTGGCCCTATAGGAAACACAGTAGAGTAGAAGAGTGCTCTTTTCTCAAAAGCAGAGTGTGTTTCTTGTAAAGCGAGCTAGAGTTTGTTTCCCAGTCCTGAATGGAGTTGAGTCACATGCAGTTTTTTGTACTATGAGCAAGCGTTCTCTTCTGGTAAGACGAGTCACTATTGTGCTCCAATTGCCGTACACAGTGCAAATAGGACTCGCGTATGTTCCCAGCAAGTACAGTGTATTGGACTGAAGAGGATCTACTGTTCTTGTCAGGTTCCTAAGCAGAATTGAACTAGATATGGGTGTGTGTGTAGGAAGCACAGTTCTTTTGTTCTGAGCAAGCTCACTGTTCAGGCCTTATAATAAACACAGTACAGTAGAAGAGTGCTCTTTTCTCTAAAGCAGAGTGTGTTTCTTGTAAGGCCAGCTAGCGTTTGTTTCCCAGTCCTAAATAGAGTTGAATCACATGCAGTTTCTGGTCTAACGAGCAAGAGTTGTTTTATGGTAAGAAGAGTCAGTAGTGTGTTGCCATTGCCATACACAGGACAAATAGCACTGGCGTCTGTTCCTAGCAAGTACAGTGTATCGGACTGAAGAGGAGCTACTGTTCTTCTCAGTTTCCTAAGTAGAGTTGAACTAGATATGGCCGTGTGTGTAGGAAGCACAGTTCTTTTGTTCTGAGCAAGCTCACTGTTCTGGCCCTATAGGAAACACAGTAGAGTAGAAGAGTGCTCTTCTCTCAAAAGCAGAGTGTGTTTCTTGTAAGGCCAGCTAGCGTTTGTTTCCCAGTCATAAATAGAGTTGAATCACATGCAGTTTCTGGTCCTACGAGCAAGAGTTTTTTTATGGTAAGAAGAGTCAGTATTGTGCTGCCATTGCCATACACTGTGCAAATAGCACACGTGTCTGTTCCCAGCAAGTACAGCGTATTGGACTGAAGAGAATCTACTGTTCTTGTCAGGTTCCTAAGCAGACTTGAACTAGATATGGCCGTGTGTGTAGGAAGCACAGTTCTTTTGTTCTGAGCAAGCTTACTGTTCGGAACCCGTAGGAAACACAGTAGAGTAGAAGAGTGCTCTTTTCTCAAAAGGAGAGTGTGTTTCTTGGAAGGTGAGCTAGCGTTTGTTTCTCAGTCCTAAATGGAGTTGATTCACATGCAGTATTTTGTCCTACAAGCAAGAGATGTTTTCTGGTAAGACGAGTCACTATTGTGCTCCAATTGCCATACACACTGCAAATAGCACTCGCGTCTGTTCCCAGAAAGTACAGTGTATTGGACTGAAGAGGAGCTGCTGTTCTTGTCAGTTTCCTAAGCAGAATTGAACAAGATATGGCCCGTGTGTGTAGGAAGCACAGTTCTTTTGTTCTGAGCAAGCTCACAGTTCGGACACCATAGGAAACACATTAGAGTAGAAGAGTGCTCTTTTCTCAAAAGTAGAATGTGTTTCATGTAAGGCGAGCTAGCATTTGTTTCCCAGTCCTAAATGGAGATGAATCACATGCAGTTTCTGGTCCTACCAGCAAGAGTTGTTTTCTGGTAAGGAAATTCACTATTGCGCTCCCATTGCAATACACAGTGCAAATAGCACTCACGTCCGTTTCCAGCAAGTACAGTGTATCGGACTGAAGAGGAGCTACTGTTCTGGTCAGTTTCCTAAGCAAAGTTGAACAAGATATGGCCCATGTGTAGGAAGCACAGTTCTTTTGTTCTGAGCAAGCTTACTGTTCTGGCCCTATAGGAAACACGGTAGAGTAGAAGAGTGCTCTTTTCTCTAAAGCAGAGTGTGTTTCTTGTAAGGCCAGCTAGCATTTGTTTCCCAGTCCTAAATAGAGTTGAATCACATGCAGTTTCTGGTCCTACGAGCAAGAGTTGTTTTCTGGTAAGAAGAGTCACTATTGCGCTGCCATTGCCATACACAGGACAAATAGCACTGGCGTCTGTTCCCAGCAAGTTCAGTGTATTGGACTGAAGAAGAGCTACTGTTCTTGTCAGGTTCCTAAGCAGAATTGAACTAGATATGGCCGTGTTTGTAGGAAGCACAGTTCTTTTGTTCTGAGCAAGCTCACTGTTCGGACCCCATAGGAAACACAGTAGAGTAGAAGAGTGCTCTTTTCTCAAAAGCAGAGTGTGTTTCTTGTAAGGCGAGCTAGCGTTTGTTTCCCAGTCCTAAATGGAGTTGAATCACATGCAGTTTCTGGTCCTACGAGCAAGAGTTGTTTTCTGGTAAGGAAAGTCACTATTGCACTCCTATTGCCATACACAGTGCAAATAGCACTCGCGTCTGTTCCCAGCAAGTACAGTGTATCGGACTGAAGAGGAGCTACTGATCATGTCAGTTTCCTAAGCAGAGTTGAACTAGATATGGTCGGTGTGTGTAGGAAGCACAGTTCTTTTGTTCTGAGCAAGCTCACTGTTTAGACCCCATAGGAAACACAGTAGAGTAGAAGAGTGCTCTTTTCTCAAAAGGAGAGTGTGTTTCTTGTAAGGAGAGCTAGCGTTTGTTTACCAGTCCTAAATGGAGTTGAATCCCATGCAGTTTCTGGTCCTACAAGCAAGAGTTGTTTTCTGGTAAGAAGAGTCAATATTGCACTGCCATTGCCATACACAGGACAAATAGCACTGGCGTCTGTTCCCAGCAAGTACAGTGTATTGGACTGAACAGGATCTACTGTTCTTGTCAGGTTCCTAAGCAGACTTGAACTAGATATGGCCGTGTGTGTAGGAAGCACAGTTTTTTTGTTCTGAGCAAGCTCACTGCTCGGAACACATAGGAAACACAGTAGATTAGAAGAGTGCTCTTTTCTCAAAAGCAGTGTGTGTTTCTTGTAAGGCGAGCTAGCGTTTGTTTCCTAGTCCTAAATGGAATTGAATCACATGCAGTTTGTGGTCCTACGAACAAGAGTTGTTTTCTGGTAAGGAAAGTCACTATTGCGCTCCCATTGCCATACACCTGGCAAATAGCACTCGCATCTTTTCCCAGCAAGTACAGTGTATTGGACTGAACAGGAGCTACTGTTCTTGTCAGTTTCCTAAGCAGAGTTGAACTAGATATGGTCCGTGCGTGTAGGAAGCACAGTTCTTTTGTTCTGAGCAAGCTTACTGTTTGGAACCCATAGGAAACACAGTAGAGTAGAAGAGTGCTCTTTTCTCTAAAGCAGAGTGTGTTTCTTGTAAGGTGAGCTCGCGTTTGTTTCCCAGTCCTAAATGGAGTTGAGTCTCATGCAGTTTTTGGTCCTACGAGCAAGAGTTGTTTTCTGGTAAGACGAGTCACTATTGTGCTCCAATTGCCATACACAGTGCAAATAGCACTCGTGTCTGTTCCACGCAAGTACAGTGTATTGGACTGAAGAGGAGCTACTGTTCTTGTCAGTTTCCTAAGCAGAGTTGAACTAGATATGGACCGTGTGTGTAGGAAGCACAGTTCTTTTTTTCTGTGCAAGCTCACTGTTCTGGCCATATAGGAATCACAGTAGAGTAGAAGAGTGCTCTTTTCTCAAAAGCAGAGTTTTGTTTCTAGTAAGGCGAGCTAGTGTTTGTTTCCCAGTCCTAAATGGAGTTGAATCCCATGCAGTTTCTGGTCCTACGAGCAAGACTTGTTTTCTGGTAAGGAAAGTCACTATTGTGTTCCAATTGTCGTACACAGTGCAAATAGCACTCGCGTATGTTCCCAGCAAGTACAGTGTATTGGACTGAAGAGGGTCTACTGTTCTTGTCAGGTTCCTAAGCAGAATTGAACTAGATATGGGTGTGTGTGTAGGAAGCACAGTTCTTTTGTTCTAAGCAAGCTCACTGTTCAGGCCTTATTATAAACACAGTAGAGTAGAAGAGTGCTCTTTTCTCTAAAGCAGAGTGTGTGTCTTGTAAGGCCAGCTAGCGTTTGTTTCCTAGTCCTAAATAGAGTTGAATCACATGCAGTTTCTGGTCCTACGAGCAAGAGTTGTTTTATGGTAAGAAGAGTCACTATTGCGCTGCCATTGCCATACACAGGACAAATAGCACTTGCGTCTGTTCCCAGCAAGTACAGTGTATTGGACTGAATAGGATCTACTATTCTTCAGGTTCCTAAGCCGAATTGAACTAGATATGGCCGTGTGTGTAGGAAGCACAGTTCTTTTGTTCTGAGCAAGCTCACTGTTCTGGCCCTACAGGAAACACAGTAGACTAGAAGAGTGCTCTTTTTTCAAAAGCACAGTGTGTTTCTTGTAAGGCGAGATAGTGTTTGTTTCCCAGTCAGAAATGGAGTTGAATCCCATGCAGTTTCTGGTCCTACCAGCAAGAGTTGTTTTCTGGTAAGAAGAGTCACTTTTGCGCTCCCATTGCCATACACAGTGAAAATAGCACTCGCTTCTGTTCCCAGGAAGTACAGTGTATTGGACTAAATAGGAGCTACTGTTCTTGTCAGTATCCTAAGCAGAGTTGAACTAGATATGGCCCGTGTGTGTAGGAAGCACAGTTCTTTTGTTCTGAGCAAGCTCACAGTTCGGACACCATAGGAAACACATTAGAGTAGAAGAGTGCTCTTTTCTCAAAAGCAGAATGTGTTTCATGTAAGGCGAGCTAGCATTTGTTTCCCAGTCCTAAATGGAGTTGAATCACATGCAGTTTCTGGTCCTACGAGCAAGAGTTGTTTTATGTTAAGAAGAGTCACTATTTTGCTCCCATGGCATACACAGTTCAAATAGCACTCATGTCTGTTCCCAACAAGTACAGTGTATTGGACTGAAGAGGAGCTTCTGTTCTTGTCAGTTTCCTAAGCAGAGTTGAACTAGATATGACCCGTGTGTGGAGGAAGTACAATTCTTTTGTTCTGAGCAAGCTCACTGTTCGGAACACTTAGGAAACACAGTAGAGTAGAAGAGTGCTCTTTTCTCTAAAGCAGAGTGTTTTTCTTGTAAGGTGAGCTCGCGTTTGTTTCCCAGTCCTAAATGAAGTTGAGTCACATGCAGTTTTTGGTCCTACGAGCAAGAGTTGTTTTCTGGTAAGAAGAGTCACTATTGCGCTCCAAATGCCATACACAGTGCAAATAGTACTCGCGTCTGTTCCCTTCAAGTACAGTGTATTGGACTGATTTGGAGCTACTGTTCTTGTCAGTTTCCTCAGCAGAGTTGAACTAGATATGGCCGTGTGTGTAGGAAGCACAGTTCTTTTGTTCTGAGCAAGCTCACTGTTCTGGCCCTATAGGAAACACAGTAGAGTAGAAGAGTGCTCTTTTCTCAAAAGCAGATTGTGTTTCTTGTAAGGCGAGCTAGCGTTTGTTTCCCAGTCCTAAATGGAGTTGAATCACATGCAGTTTTCTGGTCCTACTACCAAGAGTTGTTTTCTGGTAAGGAAAGTCACTATTGCACTCCCATTGCCATACACAGTGC
The DNA here is from genome assembly GCF_949786415.1 of Peromyscus eremicus. Lineage (NCBI taxonomy): Eukaryota > Metazoa > Chordata > Mammalia > Rodentia > Cricetidae > Peromyscus > Peromyscus eremicus. Next base: position 33,939 of record NW_026735225.1, on the reverse strand, counting down.
AAATAGCACTCGCATCTGTTTCCAGCAAGTACAGTGTATCGGACTGAAGAGGAGCTACTGTTCTGGTCAGTTTCCTAAGCAAAGTTGAACAAGATATAGCCCATGTGTAGGAAGCACAGTTCTTTTGTTCTGAGCAAGCTTACTGTTCTGGCCCTATAGGAAACACGGTAGAGTAGAAGAGTGCTCTTTTCTCTAAAGCAGAGTGTGTTTCTTGTAAGGCCAGCTAGCATTTGTTTCCCAGTCCTAAATAGAGTTGAATCACATGCAGTTTCTGGTCCTACGAGCAAGAGTTGTTTTCTGGTAAGAAGAGTCACTATTGCGCTGCCATTGCCATACACAGGACAAATAGCACTGGCGTCTGTTCCCAGCAAGTTCAGTGTATTGGACTGAAGAAGAGCTACTGTTCTTGTCAGGTTCCTAAGCAGAATTGAACTAGATATGGCCGTGTTTGTAGGAAGCACAGTTCTTTTGTTCTGAGCAAGCTCACTGTTCGGACCCCATAGGAAACACAGTAGAGTAGAAGAGTGCTCTTTTCTCAAAAGAAGAGTGTGTTTCTTGTAAGGCGAGCTAGCATTTGTTTCCCAGTCCTAAATGGAGTTGAATCACATGCAGTTTCTGGTCCTACGAGCAAGAGTTGTTTTCTGGTAAGGAAAGTCACTATTGCACTCCTATTGCCATACACAGTGCAAATAGCACTCGCGTCTGTTCCCAGCAAGTACAGTGTATCGGACTGAAGAGGAGCTACTGATCATGTCAGTTTCCTAAGCAGAGTTGAACTAGATATGGTCGGTGTGTGTAGGAAGCACAGTTCTTTTATTCTGAGCAAGCTCACTGTTTAGACCCCATAGGAAACACAGTAGAGTAGAAGAGTGCTCTTTTCTCAAAAGGAGAGTGTGTTTCTTGTAAGGAGAGCTAGCGTTTGTTTACCAGTCCTAAATGGAGTTGAATCCCATGCAGTTTCTGGTCCTACAAGCAAGAGTTGTTTTCTGGTAAGAAGAGTCAATATTGCACTGCCATTGCCATACACAGGACAAATAGCACTGGCGTCTGTTCCCAGCAAGTACAGTGTATTGGACTGAACAGGATCTACTGTTCTTGTCAGGTTCCTAAGCAGACTTGAACTAGATATGGCCGTGTGTGTAGGAAGCACAGTTTTTTTGTTCTGAGCAAGCTCACTTTTCGGAACACATAGGAAACACAGTAGAGTAGAAGAGTGCTCTTTTCTCAAAAGCAGAGTGTGTTTCTTAAAAGTCGAGCTAGCGTTTGTTTCCCAGTCCTAAATGGAGTTGAGTCACATGCAGTTTTTTGTCCTACGAGCAAGAGTTGTTTTCTGGTAAGACAAGTCATTATTGGGCTCCAATTGCCATACACAGTGCAAATAGCACTCGCATCTGTTTCCCGCAAGTACATTGTATTGGACTGAATAGGAGGTACTGTTCTTGTCAGTTTACTAAGCAGAGTTGAACTAGATATGATCCGTGTGTGTAGGAAGCACATTTCTTTGGTTCTGAGCAAGCTCACTCTTTGGAACCCATAAGAAACACAGTAGAATAGAAGAGTGCTCTTTTCTCAAAAGCAGAGTGTGTTTCATGTAAGGCGAGCTAGCACTTGTTTCTCAGTCCTAAATGGAATTGAATCACATGCAGTTTCTGGTCCTATGCGCAAGAGTTGTTTTCTGGTAAGGAAAGTCACTATTGCGCTCCCATTGCCATACACAGTGCAAATAGCACTCGCGTCTGTTCCCAGCAAGTACAGTGTATCGGACTGAAGAGGAGCTACTGTTCTTGTCAGTTTCCTTAGCAGAGTTGAACTAGATATGGTCCGTGTGTGTAGGAAGCACAGTTCTTTTGTTCTGAGCAAGCTCACTGTTTAGACCCCATAAGAAACACAGTAGAGTAGAAGAGTGCTCTTTTCTCAAAAGCAGAGTGTGTTTCATGTAAGGCGAGCTAGCATTTGTTTCCCAGTCCTAAATGGAGTTGAATCACATGCAGTTTCTGGTCTTACGAGCAAGACTTGTTTTCTGGTAAGGAAAGTCACTATTGTGCTCCCATTGCCATACACAGTGCAAATAACACTCGCGTCTGTTCCCAGCAAGTACAGTGTATCGGACTGAAGAGGAGCTACTGTTCTTGTCAGTTTCCTAAGCAGACTTGAACTAGATATGACCGTGTGTGTAGGAAGCACAGTTTTTTTTGTTCTGAGCAATCTCACTGTTCGGACCCCATAGGAAAAACTGTAGAGTAGAAGAGTGCTCTTTTCTCAAAAGCAGAGTGTGTTTCTTGTAAGGCGAGCTAGCGTTTGTTTCCCAGTCCTAAATGGAGTTGAATCACATGCATTTTCTGGTGCTACGAGCAAGAGTTGTTTTCTGGTAAGGAAAGTCACTATTGCAATCCCATTGCCATACACAGTGCAAATAGCCCTCCCGTCTGTTCCCAGCAAGTACAGTGTATTGGACTGAAGAGGAGCTACTGTTCTTCTCAGTTTCTTAAGAAGAGTTGAACTAGATATGGCCGTGTGTGTAGGAAGCACAGTTCTTTTTTCTGAGCAAGCTCACTGTTCTGGCCCTATAGGAAACACAGTAGAGTAGAAGAGTGCTCTTTTCTCAAAAGCAGAGTGTGTTTCTTGTAAAGCGAGCTAGAGTTTGTTTCCCAGTCCTGAATGGAGTTGAGTCACATGCAGTTTTTTGTACTATGAGCAAGCGTTCTCTTCTGGTAAGACGAGTCACTATTGTGCTCCAATTGCCGTACACAGTGCAAATAGGACTCGCGTATGTTCCCAGCAAGTACAGAGTATTGGACTGAAGAGGATCTACTGTTCTTGTCAGGTTCCTAAGCAGAATTGAACTAGATATGGGTGTGTGTGTAGGAAGCACAGTTCTTTTGTTCTGAGCAAGCTCACTGTTCAGGCCTTATAATAAACACAGTACAGTAGAAGAGTGCTCTTTTCTCTAAAGCAGAGTGTGTTTCTTGTAAGGCCAGCTAGCGTTTGTTTCCCAGTCCTAAATAGAGTTGAATCACATGCAGTTTCTGGTCTAACGAGCAAGAGTTGTTTTATGGTAAGAAGAGTCAGTAGTGTGTTGCCATTGCCATACACAGGACAAATAGCACTGGCGTCTGTTCCTAGCAAGTACAGTGTATCGGACTGAAGAGGAGCTACTGTTCTTCTCAGTTTCCTAAGTAGAGTTGAACTAGATATGGCCGTGTGTGTAGGAAGCACAGTTCTTTTGTTCTGAGCAAGCTCACTGTTCTGGCCCTATAGGAAACACAGTAGAGTAGAAGAGTGCTCTTCTCTCAAAAGCAGAGTGTGTTTCTTGTAAGGCCAGCTAGCGTTTGTTTCCCAGTCATAAATAGAGTTGAATCACATGCAGTTTCTGGTCCTACGAGCAAGAGTTTTTTTATGGTAAGAAGAGTCAGTATTGTGCTGCCATTGCCATACACTGTGCAAATAGCACACGTGTCTGTTCCCAGCAAGTACAGCGTATTGGACTGAAGAGAATCTACTGTTCTTGTCAGGTTCCTAAGCAGACTTGAACTAGATATGGCCGTGTGTGTAGGAAGCACAGTTCTTTTGTTCTGAGCAAGCTTACTGTTCGGAACCCGTAGGAAACACAGTAGAGTAGAAGAGTGCTCTTTTCTCAAAAGGAGAGTGTGTTTCTTGGAAGGTGAGCTAGCGTTTGTTTCTCAGTCCTAAATGGAGTTGATTCACATGCAGTATTTTGTCCTACAAGCAAGAGATGTTTTCTGGTAAGACGAGTCACTATTGTGCTCCAATTGCCATACACACTGCAAATAGCACTCGCGTCTGTTCCCAGAAAGTACAGTGTATTGGACTGAAGAGGAGCTGCTGTTCTTGTCAGTTTCCTAAGCAGAATTGAACAAGATATGGCCCGTGTGTGTAGGAAGCACAGTTCTTTTGTTCTGAGCAAGCTCACAGTTCGGACACCATAGGAAACACATTAGAGTAGAAGAGTGCTCTTTTCTCAAAAGCAGAATGTGTTTCATGTAAGGCGAGCTAGCATTTGTTTCCCAGTCCTAAATGGAGATGAATCACATGCAGTTTCTGGTCCTACCAGCAAGAGTTGTTTTCTGGTAAGGAAATTCACTATTGCGCTCCCATTGCAATACACAGTGCAAATAGCACTCACGTCCGTTTCCAGCAAGTACAGTGTATCGGACTGAAGAGGAGCTACTGTTCTGGTCAGTTTCCTAAGCAAAGTTGAACAAGATATGGCCCATGTGTAGGAAGCACAGTTCTTTTGTTCTGAGCAAGCTTACTGTTCTGGCCCTATAGGAAACACGGTAGAGTAGAAGAGTGCTCTTTTCTCTAAAGCAGAGTGTGTTTCTTGTAAGGCCAGCTAGCATTTGTTTCCCAGTCCTAAATAGAGTTGAATCACATGCAGTTTCTGGTCCTACGAGCAAGAGTTGTTTTCTGGTAAGAAGAGTCACTATTGCGCTGCCATTGCCATACACAGGACAAATAGCACTGGCGTCTGTTCCCAGCAAGTTCAGTGTATTGGACTGAAGAAGAGCTACTGTTCTTGTCAGGTTCCTAAGCAGAATTGAACTAGATATGGCCGTGTTTGTAGGAAGCACAGTTCTTTTGTTCTGAGCAAGCTCACTGTTCGGACCCCATAGGAAACACAGTAGAGTAGAAGAGTGCTCTTTTCTCAAAAGCAGAGTGTGTTTCTTGTAAGGCGAGCTAGCGTTTGTTTCCCAGTCCTAAATGGAGTTGAATCACATGCAGTTTCTGGTCCTACGAGCAAGAGTTGTTTTCTGGTAAGGAAAGTCACTATTGCACTCCTATTGCCATACACAGTGCAAATAGCACTCGCGTCTGTTCCCAGCAAGTACAGTGTATCGGACTGAAGAGGAGCTACTGATCATGTCAGTTTCCTAAGCAGAGTTGAACTAGATATGGTCGGTGTGTGTAGGAAGCACAGTTCTTTTGTTCTGAGCAAGCTCACTGTTTAGACCCCATAGGAAACACAGTAGAGTAGAAGAGTGCTCTTTTCTCAAAAGGAGAGTGTGTTTCTTGTAAGGAGAGCTAGCGTTTGTTTACCAGTCCTAAATGGAGTTGAATCCCATGCAGTTTCTGGTCCTACAAGCAAGAGTTGTTTTCTGGTAAGAAGAGTCAATATTGCACTGCCATTGCCATACACAGGACAAATAGCACTGGCGTCTGTTCCCAGCAAGTACAGTGTATTGGACTGAACAGGATCTACTGTTCTTGTCAGGTTCCTAAGCAGACTTGAACTAGATATGGCCGTGTGTGTAGGAAGCACAGTTTTTTTGTTCTGAGCAAGCTCACTGCTCGGAACACATAGGAAACACAGTAGATTAGAAGAGTGCTCTTTTCTCAAAAGCAGTGTGTGTTTCTTGTAAGGCGAGCTAGCGTTTGTTTCCTAGTCCTAAATGGAATTGAATCACATGCAGTTTGTGGTCCTACGAACAAGAGTTGTTTTCTGGTAAGGAAAGTCACTATTGCGCTCCATTGCCATACACCTGGCAAATAGCACTCGCATCTTTTCCCAGCAAGTACAGTGTATTGGACTGAACAGGAGCTACTGTTCTTGTCAGTTTCCTAAGCAGAGTTGAACTAGATATGGTCCGTGCGTGTAGGAAGCACAGTTCTTTTGTTCTGAGCAAGCTTACTGTTTGGAACCCATAGGAAACACAGTAGAGTAGAAGAGTGCTCTTTTCTCTAAAGCAGAGTGTGTTTCTTGTAAGGTGAGCTCGCGTTTGTTTCCCAGTCCTAAATGGAGTTGAGTCTCATGCAGTTTTTGGTCCTACGAGCAAGAGTTGTTTTCTGGTAAGACGAGTCACTATTGTGCTCCAATTGCCATACACAGTGCAAATAGCACTCGTGTCTGTTCCACGCAAGTACAGTGTATTGGACTGAAGAGGAGCTACTGTTCTTGTCAGTTTCCTAAGCAGAGTTGAACTAGATATGGACCGTGTGTGTAGGAAGCACAGTTCTTTTTTTCTGTGCAAGCTCACTGTTCTGGCCATATAGGAATCACAGTAGAGTAGAAGAGTGCTCTTTTCTCAAAAGCAGAGTTTTGTTTCTAGTAAGGCGAGCTAGTGTTTGTTTCCCAGTCCTAAATGGAGTTGAATCCCATGCAGTTTCTGGTCCTACGAGCAAGACTTGTTTTCTGGTAAGGAAAGTCACTATTGTGTTCCAATTGTCGTACACAGTGCAAATAGCACTCGCGTATGTTCCCAGCAAGTACAGTGTATTGGACTGAAGAGGGTCTACTGTTCTTGTCAGGTTCCTAAGCAGAATTGAACTAGATATGGGTGTGTGTGTAGGAAGCACAGTTCTTTTGTTCTAAGCAAGCTCACTGTTCAGGCCTTATTATAAACACAGTAGAGTAGAAGAGTGCTCTTTTCTCTAAAGCAGAGTGTGTGTCTTGTAAGGCCAGCTAGCGTTTGTTTCCTAGTCCTAAATAGAGTTGAATCACATGCAGTTTCTGGTCCTACGAGCAAGAGTTGTTTTATGGTAAGAAGAGTCACTATTGCGCTGCCATTGCCATACACAGGACAAATAGCACTTGCGTCTGTTCCCAGCAAGTACAGTGTATTGGACTGAATAGGATCTACTATTCTTCAGGTTCCTAAGCAGAATTGAACTAGATATGGCCGTGTGTGTAGGAAGCACAGTTCTTTTGTTCTGAGCAAGCTCACTGTTCTGGCCCTACAGGAAACACAGTAGACTAGAAGAGTGCTCTTTTTTCAAAAGCACAGTGTGTTTCTTGTAAGGCGAGCTAGTGTTTGTTTCCCAGTCAGAAATGGAGTTGAATCCCATGCAGTTTCTGGTCCTACCAGCAAGAGTTGTTTTCTGGTAAGAAGAGTCACTTTTGCGCTCCCATTGCCATACACAGTGAAAATAGCACTCGCTTCTGTTCCCAGGAAGTACAGTGTATTGGACTAAATAGGAGCTACTGTTCTTGTCAGTATCCTAAGCAGAGTTGAACTAGATATGGCCCGTGTGTGTAGGAAGCACAGTTCTTTTGTTCTGAGCAAGCTCACAGTTCGGACACCATAGGAAACACATTAGAGTAGAAGAGTGCTCTTTTCTCAAAAGCAGAATGTGTTTCATGTAAGGCGAGCTAGCATTTGTTTCCCAGTCCTAAATGGAGATGAATCACATGCAGTTTCTGGTCCTACCAGCAAGAGTTGTTTTCTGGTAAGGAAATTCACTATTGCGCTCCCATTGCAATACACAGTGCAAATAGCACTCGCGTCTGTTTCCAGCAAGTACAGTGTATCGGACTGAAGAGGAGCTACTGTTCTGGTCAGTTTCCTAAGCAAAGTTGAACAAGATATGGCCCGTGTGTGTAGGAAGCACAGTTCTTTTGTTCTGAGCAAGCTTACTGTTCTGGCCCTATAGGAAACACAGTAGAGTAGAAGAGTGCTCTTTTCTCTAAAGCAGAGTGTGTTTCTTGTAAGGCCAGCTAGCATTTGTTTCCCAGTCCTAAATAGAGTTGAATCACATGCAGTTTCTGGTCCTACGAGCAAGAGTTGTTTTCTGGTAAGAAGAGTCACTATTGCGCTGCCATTGCCATACACAGGACAAATAGCACTGGCGTCTGTTCCCAGCAAGTTCAGTGTATTGGACTGAAGAAGAGCTACTGTTCTTGTCAGGTTCCTAAGCAGAATTGAACTAGATATGGCCGTGTTTGTAGGAAGCACAGTTCTTTTGTTCTGAGCAAGCTCACTGTTCGGACCCCATAGGAAACACAGTAGAGTAGAAGAGTGCTCTTTTCTCAAAAGCAGAGTGTGTTTCTTGTAAGGCGAGCTAGCGTTTGCTTCCCAGTCCTAAATGGAGTTGAATCACATGCAGTTTCTGGTCCTACGAGCAAGAGTTGTTTTCTGGTAAGGAAAGTCACTATTGCACTCCTATTGCCATACACAGTGCAAATAGCACTCGCGTCTGTTCCCAGCAAGTACAGTGTATCAGACTGAAGAGGAGCTACTGATCATGTCAGTTTCCTAAGCAGAGTTGAACTAGATATGGTCGGTGTGTGTAGGAAGCACAGTTCTTTTGTTCTGAGCAAGCTCACTGTTTAGACCCCATAGGAAACACAGTAGAGTAGAAGAGTGCTCTTTTCTCAAAAGGAGAGTGTGTTTCTTGTAAGGAGAGCTAGCATTTGTTTACCAGTCCTAAATGGAGTTGAATCCCATGCAGTTTCTGGTCCTACAAGCAAGAGTTGTTTTCTGGTAAGAAGAGTCAATATTGCACTGCCATTGCCATACACAGGACAAATAGCACTGGCGTCTATTCCCAGCAAGTACAGTGTATTGGACTGAACAGGATCTACTGTTCTTGTCAGGTTCCTAAGCAGACTTGAACTAGATATGGCCGTGTGTGTAGGAAGCACAGTTTTTTTGTTCTGAGCAAGCTCACTGCTCGGAACACATAGGAAACACAGTAGATTAGAAGAGTGCTCTTTTCTCAAAAGCAGTGTGTGTTTCTTGTAAGGCGAGCTAGCGTTTGTTTCCTAGTCCTAAATGGAATTGAATCACATGCAGTTTGTGGTCCTACGAACAAGAGTTGTTTTCTGGTAAGGAAAGTCACTATTGCGCTCCCATTGCCATACACCTGGCAAATAGCACTCGCATCTTTTCCCAGCAAGTACAGTGTATTGGACTGAACAGGAGCTACTCTTCTTGTCAGTTTCCTAAGCAGAGTTGAACTAGATATGGTCCGTGCGTGTAGGAAGCACAGTTCTTTTGTTCTGAGCAAGCTTACTGTTTGGAACCCATAGGAAACACAGTAGAGTAGAAGAGTGCTCTTTTCTCTAAAGCAGAGTGTGTTTCTTGTAAGGTGAGCTCGCGTTTGTTTCCCAGTCCTAAATGGAGTTGAGTCTCATGCAGTTTTTGGTCCTACGAGCAAGAGTTGTTTTCTGGTAAGACGAGTCACTATTGTGCTCCAATTGCCATACACAGTGCAAATAGCACTCGTGTCTGTTCCACGCAAGTACAGTGTATTGGACTGAAGAGGAGCTACTGTTCTTGTCAGTTTCCTAAGCAGAGTTGAACTAGATATGGACCGTGTGTGTAGGAAGCACAGTTCTTTTTTTCTGTACAAGCTCACTGTTCTGGCCATATAGGAATCACAGTAGAGTAGAAGAGTGCTCTTTTCTCAAAAGCAGAGTGTGTTTCTAATAAGGCGAGCTAGTGTTTGTTTCCCAGTCCTAAATGGAGTTGAATCCCATGCAGTTTCTGGTCCTACGAGCAAGACTTGTTTTCTGGTAAGGAAAGTCACTATTGTGTTCCAATTGTCGTACACAGTGCAAATAGCACTCGCGTATGTTCCCAGCAAGTACAGTGTATTGGACTGAAGAGGGTCTACTGTTCTTGTCAGGTTCCTAAGCAGAATTGAACTAGATATGGGTGTGTGTGTAGGAAGCACAGTTCTTTTGTTCTAAGCAAGCTCACTGTTCAGGCCTTATTATAAACACAGTAGAGTAGAAGAGTGCTCTTTTCTCTAAAGCAGAGTGTGTGTCTTGTAAGGCCAGCTAGCGTTTGTTTCCTAGTCCTAAATAGAGTTGAATCACATGCAGTTTCTGGTCCTACGAGCAAGAGTTGTTTTATGGTAAGAAGAGTCACTATTGCGCTGCCATTGCCATACACAGGACAAATAGCACTTGCGTCTGTTCCCAGCAAGTACAGTGTATTGGACTGAAGAGGATCTACTATTCTTGTCAGGTTCCTAAGCCGAATTGAACTAGATATGGCCGTGTGTGTAGGAAGCACAGTTCTTTTGTTCTGAGCAAGCTCACTGTTCTGGCCCTACAGGAAACACAGTAGACTAGAAGAGTGCTCTTTTTTCAAAAGCACAGTGTGTTTCTTGTAAGGCGAGCTAGTGTTTGTTTCCCAGTCAGAAATGGAGTTGAATCCCATGCAGTTTCTGGTCCTACCAGCAAGAGTTGTTTTCTGGTAAGAAGAGTCACTTTTGCGCTCCCATTGCCATACACAGTGAAAATAGCACTCGCTTCTGTTCCCAGGAAGTACAGTGTATTGGACTAAATAGGAGCTACTGTTCTTGTCAGTATCCTAAGCAGAGTTGAACTAGATATGGCCCGTGTGTGTAGGAAGCACAGTTCTTTTGTTCTGAGCAAGCTCACAGTTCGGACACCATAGGAAACACATTAGAGTAGAAGAGTGCTCTTTTCTCAAAAGCAGAATGTGTTTCATGTAAGGCGAGCTAGCATTTGTTTCCCAGTCCTAAATGGAGATGAATCACATGCAGTTTGTGGTCCTACCAGCAAGAGTTGTTTTCTGGTAAGGAAATTCACTATTGCGCTCCCATTGCAATACACAGTGCAAATAGCACTCGCGTCTGTTTCCAGCAAGTACAGTGTATCGGACTGAAGAGGAGCTACTGTTCTGGTCAGTTTCCTAAGCAAAGTTGAACAAGATATGGCCCATGTGTAGGAAGCACAGTTCTTTTGTTCTGAGCAAGCTTACTGTTCTGGCCCTATAGGAAACACAGTAGAGTAGAAGAGTGCTCTTTTCTCTAAAGCAGAGTGTGTTTCTTGTAAGGCCAGCTAGCATTTGTTTCCCAGTCCTAAATAGAGTTGAATCACATGCAGTTTCTGGTCCTACGAGCAAGAGTTGTTTTCTGGTAAGAAGAGTCACTATTGCGCTGCCATTGCCATACACAGGACAAATAGCACTGGCGTCTGTTCCCAGCAAGTTCAGTGTATTGGACTGAAGAAGAGCTACTGTTCTTGTCAGGTTCCTAAGCAGAATTGAACTAGATATGGCCGTGTTTGTAGGAAGCACAGTTCTTTTGTTCTGAGCAAGCTCACTGTTCGGACCCCATAGGAAACACAGTAGAGTAGAAGAGTGCTCTTTTCTCAAGCAGAGTGTGTTTCTTGTAAGGCGAGCTAGCGTTTGTTTCCCAGTCCTAAATGGAGTTGAATCACATGCAGTTTCTGGTCCTACGAGCAAGAGTTGTTTTCTGGTAAGGAAAGTCACTATTGCACTCCTATTGCCATACACAGTGCAAATAGCACTCGCGTCTGTTCCCAGCAAGTACAGTGTATCGGACTGAAGAGGAGCTACTGATCATGTCAGTTTCCTAAGCAGAGTTGAACTAGATATGGTCGGTGTGTGTAGGAAGCACAGTTCTTTTGTTCTGAGCAAGCTCACTGTTTAGACCCCATAGGAAACACAGTAGAGTAGAAGAGTGCTCTTTTCTCAAAAGGAGAGTGTGTTTCTTGTAAGGAGAGCTAGCGTTTGTTTACCAGTCCTAAATGGAGTTGAATCCCATGCAGTTTCTGGTCCTACAAGCAAGAGTTGTTTTCTGGTAAGAAGAGTCAATATTGCACTGCCATTGCCATACACAGGACAAATAGCACTGGCGTCTGTTCCCAGCAAGTACAGTGTATTGGACTGAACAGGATCTACTGTTCTTGTCAGGTTCCTAAGCAGACTTGAACTAGATATGGCCGTGTGTGTAGGAAGCACAGTTTTTTTGTTCTGAGCAAGCTCACTGCTCGGAACACATAGGAAACACAGTAGATTAGAAGAGTGCTCTTTTCTCAAAAGCAGTGTGTGTTTCTTGTAAGGCGAGCTAGCGTTTGTTTCCTAGTCCTAAATGGAATTGAATCACATGCAGTTTGTGGTCCTACGAACAAGAGTTGTTTTCTGGTAAGGAAAGTCACTATTGCGCTCCCATTGCCATACACCTGGCAAATAGCACTCGCATCTTTTCCCAGCAAGTACAGTGTATTGGACTGAACAGGAGCTACTGTTCTTGTCAGTTTCCTAAGCAGAGTTGAACTAGATATGGTCCGTGCATGTAGGAAGCACAGTTCTTTTGTTCTGAGCAAGCTTACTGTTTGGAACCCATAGGAAACACAGTAGAGTAGAAGAGTGCTCTTTTCTCTAAAGCAGAGTGTGTTTCTTGTAAGGTGAGCTCCCGTTTGTTTCCCAGTCCTAAATGGAGTTGAGTCTCATGCAGTTTTTGGTCCTACGAGCAAGAGTTGTTTTCTGGTAAGACGAGTCACTATTGTGCTCCAATTGCCATACACAGTGCAAATAGCACTCGTGTCTGTTCCACGCAAGTACAGTGTATTGGACTGAAGAGGAGCTACTGTTCTTGTCAGTTTCCTAAGCAGAGTTGAACTAGATATGGACCGTGTGTGTAGGAAGCACAGTTCTTTTTTTCTGTGCAAGCTCACTGTTCTGGCCATATAGGAATCACAGTAGAGTAGAAGAGTGCTCTTTTCTCAAAAGCAGAGTGTGTTTCTACTAAGGCGAGCTAGTGTTTGTTTCCCAGTCCTAAATGGAGTTGAATCCCATGCAGTTTCTGGTCCTACGAGCAAGACTTGTTTTCTGGTAAGGAAAGTCACTATTGTGCTCCAATTGTCGTACACAGTGCAAATAGCACTCGCGTATGTTCCCAGCAAGTACAGTGTATTGGACTGAAGAGGGTCTACTGTTCTTGTCAGGTTCCTAAGCAGAATTGAACTAGATATGGGTGTGTGTGTAGGAAGCACAGTTCTTTTGTTCTAAGCAAGCTCACTGTTCAGGCCTTATTATAAACACAGTAGAGTAGAAGAGTGCTCTTTTCTCTAAAGCAGAGTGTGTGTCTTGTAAGGCCAGCTAGTGTTTGTTTCCTAGTCCTAAATAGAGTTGAATCACATGCAGTTTCTGGTCCTACGAGCAAGAGTTGTTTTATGGTAAGAAGAGTCACTATTGCGCTGCCATTGCCATACACAGGACAAATAGCACTTGCGTCTGTTCCCAGCAAGTACAGTGTATTGGACTGAAGAGGATCTACTATTCTTGTCAGGTTCCTAAGCCGAATTGAACTAGATATGGCCGTGTGTGTAGGAAGCACAGTTCTTTTGTTCTGAGCAAGCTCACTGTTCTGGCCCTACAGGAAACACAGTAGACTAGAAGAGTGCTCTTTTTTCAAAAGCACAGTGTGTTTCTTGTAAGGCGAGCTAGTGTTTGTTTCCCAGTCAGAAATGGAGTTGAATCCCATGCAGTTTCTGGTCCTACCAGCAAGAGTTGTTTTCTGGTAAGAAGAGTCACTTTTGCGCTCCCATTGCCATACACAGTGAAAATAGCACTCGCTTCTGTTCCCAGGAAGTACAGTGTATTGGACTAAATAGGAGCTACTGTTCTTGTCAGTATCCTAAACAGAGTTGAACTAGATATGGCCCGTGTGTGTAGGAAGCACAGTTCTTTAGTTCTGAGCAAGCTCACTGTTCGGACCCCTTAGGAAACACTTTAGATTAGAAGATGGCTCTTTCCTCAAAAGCAGAGTGTGTTTCTTCTAAGGCGAGCTAGCATTTGTTTCCCAGGCCTAAATGGAGTTGAATCCCATGCAGTTTCTGGTCCTACGAGCAAGAGTTGTTTTCTGGTAAGAAGAGTCACTATTGCACTCCCATTGTCATACAGAGGGGAAATAGCACTCGCGTCTGTTCCCAGCAACTACAGTGTATTGGACTAAAGAGGAGCTACTGTTCTTGTCAGTTTCCTAAGCAGAGTTGAACTAGATATGGCCCCTGTTTGTAGGAAGCACAGTTATTTTGTTCTGAGCAAGCTCACTGTTCGGACCCCAAAGGAAACACTTTAGAGTAGAAGAGGGCTCTTTTCTCAAAAGCAGAGTGTGTTTCTTGTAAGGCAGGCTAGTGTTTGTTTCCCAGTCAGAAATGGAGTTGAATCCTACGCAGTTTCTGATCCTACGAGCAAGAGTTGTTTTCTGGTAAGAAGAGTCACTATTGCACTCCCATTGTCATACAGAGGGGAAATAGCACTTGCGTCTGTTCCCAGCAACTACCGTGTATTGGACTGAAGAGGAGCTACTCTTCTTCTCAGTTTCTTAAGAAGAGTTGAACTAGATATGGCCAGTGTGTGTAGGAAGCACAGTTCTTTTTTCTGAGCAAGCTCACTGTTCTGGCCCTATAGGAAACACAGTAGAGTAGAAGAGTGCTCTTTTCTCAAAAGCTGAGTGTGTTTCTTGTAAAGCGAGCTAGAGTTTGTTTCCCAGTCCTAAATGGAGTTGAGTCACATGCAGTTTTTTGTCCTACGAGCAAGCGTTCTTTTCTGGTAAGACGAGTCACTATTGTGCTCCAATTGCCATACACAGTGCAAATAGCACTCGCGTATGTTCTCAGCAAGTACAGTGTATTGGACTGAAGAGGATCTACTGTTCTTGTCAGGTTCCTAAGCAGAATTGAACTAGATATGGGTGTGTGTGTAGGAAGCACAGTTCTTTTGTTCTGAGCAAGCTCACTGTTCAGGCCTTATAATAAACACAGTAGAGTAGAAGAGTGCTCTTTTCTCTAAAGCAGAGTGTGTTTCTTGTAAGGCCAGCTAGCGTTTGTTTCCCAGTCCTAAATAGAGTTGAATCACATGCAGTTTCTGGTCCTACGAGCAAGAGTTGTTTTATGGTAAGAAGAGTCAGTATTGTGCTGCCATTGCCATACACAGGACAAATAGCACTGGCGTCTGTTCCCAGCAAGTACAGTGTATCGGACTGAAGAGGAGCTACTGTTCTTGTCAGGTTCCTAATCAGACTTGAACTAGATATGGCCATGTGTGTAAGAAGCACAGTTCTTTTGTTCTGAGCAAGCTCACTGTTCTGGCCCTATAGGAAACACAGTAGAGTAGAAGAGTGCCCTTTTCTCAAAAGCAGAGTGTGTTTCTTGTAAGGCGAGCTAGCGTTGGTTTCGCAGTATATATGGAGTTGAATCACATGCAGTTTCTGGACCTACGAGCAAGAATTGTTTTCTGATAAGGAAAGTCACTATTGCGCTCCCATTGTCATACACAGTGCAAATAGCACACGCGTCTGTTCCCAGCAAGTACAGTGTATTGGACTGAAGAGGATCTACTGTTCTTGTCAGGTTTATAAGGAGAATTGAACTAGATATGGCCGTGTGTGTAGGAAGCACAGTTTTTTTGTTCTGAGCAAGCTCACTGTTCGGACCCCATAGGAAACACAGTAGAGTAGAAGAGTGCTCTTTTCTCAAAAGCAGAGTGTGTTTCTTGTAAGGCGAGCTAGCATTTGTTTCCCAGTCCTAAATGGAGTTGAATCACATGCAGTTTCTGATCCTACGAGCAAAAGTTGTTTTCGGGTAAAGAAAGTCACTATTGCACTCCCATTGCCATACACAGTGCAAATAGCACTCCCAGCAACTATAGTGTATTGGACTGAAGAGGATCTACTGTTCTTGTCAGTTTCCTAAGCAGAATTGAACTAGATATGGCCGTGTGTGTAGGAAGCACAGTTCTTTTGTTCTGAGCAAGCTCACTTTTCGGACCCCATAGGAAACACAGTAGAGTAGAAGAGTACTCTTTTCTCAAAAGAGAGTGTGTTTCTTGTAAGACAAGCTAGCGTTTGTTTCCCAGTCCTAAATGGAGTTGAATCACATGCAGTTTCTGGTCCTACGAGCAAGAGTTGTTTTCTGGTAAGGAAAGTCACTATTGCGCTCCCATTGCCATACAGAAGTGCAAATAGCACACGCGTCTGTTCCCAGCAAGTACAGTGTATCGGACTGAAGAGGAGCTACTGTTCTTGTCAGTTTCCTAAGCAGAATTGAACTAGATATGGTCCATGTGTGTAGGAAGCACAGTTTTTTTGTTCTCAGCAAGCTCACTGTTCTGGCCCTCTAGGATACACAGTAGAGTAGAAGAGTGCTCTTTTCTCTAAACCAAAGTGTGTTTCTTGTAAGGTGAGCTCGCGTTTGTTTCCCAGTCCTAAATGGAGTTGAGTCTCATGCAGTTTTTGGTCCTACGAGCAAGAGTTGTTTTCTGGTAAGAAGAGTCACTATTGCGCTCCAAATGCCATACACAGTGCAAATAGCACTCGCGTCTGTTCCCAGCAAGTACAGAGTATGGGACTGTATAGGAGCTACTGTTCTTGTCAATTTCCTAAGCAGAATTGAACTAGATATGGTCCATGGGTTTAGGAAGCACAGTTCTTTTGTTCTAAGCAAGCTCACTGTTTGGACCCCATAGGAAACACAGAAGAGTAGAAGAGTGCTCTTTTCTCTAAAGCAGAGTGTGTTTCTTGTAAGTCGAGCTAGCGTTTGTTTCCTTGTCCTAAATGAAGTTGAATCCCATGCAGTTTCTGGTCCTACGAACAAGAGTTGTTTTCTGGTAAGGAAAGTCACTATTGCGCTCCCATTGCCATACACAGTGTAAATAGCACTCGCGTCTGTTCCCAGCAAGTACAGTGTATTGGACTGAATAGGTGCTACTGTTCTTGTCAGTTTCCTAAGCAGACTTGAACTAGATATGGCCGTGTGTGTAGGAGGCACAGTTTTTTTGTTCTGAGCAAGCTCACTGTTCGGAACACATAGGAAACACAGTAGAGTAGAAGAGTGCTCTTTTCTCAAAAGCAGAGTGTGTTTCTTGGAAGGCGAGCTAGCTTTTGTTTCCTAGTCCTAAATGGAGTTGAGTCACACACAGTTTTTTGTCCTACAAGCAAGAGTTCTTTTCTGGTAAGACGAGTCACTATTGTGCTCCAAATGCCATACACAGTGCAAATAGCACTCATGTCTGTTCCACGCAAGTACAGTGTATTGGACTGAAGAGGAGCTACTGTTCTTGTCAGTTTCCTAAGCAGAGTTGAACTAGATATGGACCCTGTGTGTAGGAAGCACAGTTCTTTTGTTCTGTGCAAGCTCACTGTTCTGGCCATATAGGAAACACAGTAGAGAAGAAGAGTGCTCTTTTCTCAAAAGCAGAGTGTGTTTCTAGTAAGGCGAGCTAGTGTTTGTTTCCCAGTCCTAAATGGAGTTGAATCACATGCAGTTTCTGGTCTTACGAGCAAGACTTGTTTTCTGGTAAGGAAAGTCACTATTGCGCTCCCATTGCCATACACAGTGCAAATAGCACTTGCGTCTGTTCCCAGCAAGTACAGTGTATCGGACTGAAGAGGAGCTACTGTTCTTGTCAGTTTCCTAAGCAGACTTGAACTAGATATGACCGTGTGTGTAGGAAGCACAGTTTTTTTGTTCTGAGCAATCTCACTGTTCGGACCCCATAGGAAAAACAGTAGAGTAGAAGAGTGCTCTTTTCTCAAAAGCAGAGTGTGTTTCTTGTAAGGCGTGCTAGCGTTTGTTTCCGAGTCCTAAATGGTGTTGAATCACATGCATTTTCTGGTGCTACGAGCAAGAGTTGTTTTCTGGTAAGGAAAGTCACTATTGCAATCCCATTGCCATACACAGTGCAAATAGCCCTCCCGTCTGTACCCAGCAAGTACAGTGTATTGGACTGAAGAGGAGCTACTGTTCTTCTCAGTTTCTTAAGAAGAGTTGAACTAGATATGGCCGTGTGTGTAGGAAGCACAGTTCTTTTTTCTGAGCAAGCTCACAGTTCTGGCCCTATAGGAAACACAGTAGAGTAGAAGAGTGCTCTTTTCTCAAAAGCAGAGTGTGTTTCTTGTAAAGCGAGCTAGAGTTTGTTTCCCAGTCCTAAATGGAGTTGAGTCACATGCAGTTTTTTGTCCTACGAGCAAGCGTTCTCTTCTGGTAAGACGAGTCACTATTGTGCTCCAATTGCCGTACACAGTGCAAATAGCACTCGCGTATGTTCCCAGCAAGTACAGTGTATTGGACTGAAGAGGATCTACTGTTCTTGTCAGGTTCCTAAGCAGAATTGAACTAGATATGGGTGTGTGTGTAGGAAGCACAGTTCTTTTGTTCTGAGCAAGCTCACTGTTCAGGCCTTATAATAAACACAGTAGAGTAGAAGAGTGCTCTTTTCTCTAAAGCAGAGTGTGTTTCTTGTAAGTCGAGCTAGCGTTTGTTTCCTTGTCCTAAATGAAGTTGAATCCCATGCAGTTTCTGGTCCTACGAACAAGAGTTGTTTTCTGGTAAGGAAAGTCACTATTGCGCTCCCATTGCCATACACAGTGTAAATAGCACTCGCGTCTGTTCCCAGCAAGTACAGTGTATTGGACTGAATAGGTGCTACTGTTCTTGTCAGTTTCCTAAGCAGACTTGAACTAGATATGGCCGTGTGTGTAGGAGGCACAGTTTTTTTGTTCTGAGCAAGCTCACTGTTCGGAACACATAGGAAACACAGTAGAGTAGAAGAGTGCTCTTTTCTCAAAAGCAGAGTGTGTTTCTTGGAAGGCGAGCTAGCTTTTGTTTCCTAGTCCTAAATGGAGTTGAGTCACACACAGTTTTTTGTCCTACAAGCAAGAGTTCTTTTCTGGTAAGACGAGTCACTATTGTGCTCCAAATGCCATACACAGTGCAAATAGCACTCATGTCTGTTCCACGCAAGTACAGTGTATTGGACTGAAGAGGAGCTACTGTTCTTGTCAGTTTCCTAAGCAGAGTTGAACTAGATATGGACCCTGTGTGTAGGAAGCACAGTTCTTTTGTTCTGTGCAAGCTCACTGTTCTGGCCATATAGGAAACACAGTAGAGAAGAAGAGTGCTCTTTTCTCAAAAGCAGAGTGTGTTTCTAGTAAGGCGAGCTAGTGTTTGTTTCCCAGTCCTAAATGGAGTTGAATCACATGCAGTTTCTGGTCTTACGAGCAAGACTTGTTTTCTGGTAAGGAAAGTCACTATTGCGCTCCCATTGCCATACACAGTGCAAATAGCACTTGCGTCTGTTCCCAGCAAGTACAGTGTATCGGACTGAAGAGGAGCTACTGTTCTTGTCAGTTTCCTAAGCAGACTTGAACTAGATATGACCGTGTGTGTAGGAAGCACAGTTTTTTTGTTCTGAGCAATCTCACTGTTCGGACCCCATAGGAAAAACAGTAGAGTAGAAGAGTGCTCTTTTCTCAAAAGCAGAGTGTGTTTCTTGTAAGGCGTGCTAGCGTTTGTTTCCGAGTCCTAAATGGTGTTGAATCACATGCATTTTCTGGTGCTACGAGCAAGAGTTGTTTTCTGGTAAGGAAAGTCACTATTGCAATCCCATTGCCATACACAGTGCAAATAGCCCTCCCGTCTGTACCCAGCAAGTACAGTGTATTGGACTGAAGAGGAGCTACTGTTCTTCTCAGTTTCTTAAGAAGAGTTGAACTAGATATGGCCGTGTGTGTAGGAAGCACAGTTCTTTTTTCTGAGCAAGCTCACAGTTCTGGCCCTATAGGAAACACAGTAGAGTAGAAGAGTGCTCTTTTCTCAAAAGCAGAGTGTGTTTCTTGTAAAGCGAGCTAGAGTTTGTTTCCCAGTCCTAAATGGAGTTGAGTCACATGCAGTTTTTTGTCCTACGAGCAAGCGTTCTCTTCTGGTAAGACGAGTCACTATTGTGCTCCAATTGCCGTACACAGTGCAAATAGCACTCGCGTATGTTCCCAGCAAGTACAGTGTATTGGACTGAAGAGGATCTACTGTTCTTGTCAGGTTCCTAAGCAGAATTGAACTAGATATGGGTGTGTGTGTAGGAAGCACAGTTCTTTTGTTCTGAGCAAGCTCACTGTTCAGGCCTTATAATAAACACAGTAGAGTAGAAGAGTGCTCTTTTCTCTAAAGCAGAGTGTGTTTCTTGTAAGGCCAGCTAGCATTTGTTTTCCAGTTTTAAATAGAGTTGAATCACATGCAGTTTCTCGTCCTACGAGCAAGAGTTGTTTTATGGTAAGAAGAGTCAGTAGTGTGTTGCCATTGCCATACACAGGACAAATAGCACTGGCGACTGTTCCCAGCAAGTACAGTGTATCGGACTGAAGAGGAGCTACTGTTCTTGTCAGGTTCCTAATCAGACTTGAACTAGATATGGCCATGTGTGTAAGAAGCACAGTTCTTTTGTTCTGAGCAAGCGCACTGTTCAGGCCCTATAGGAAACACAGTAGAGTAGAAGAGTGCCCTTTTCTCAAAAGCAGAGTGTGTTTCTTGTAAGGCAAGCTAGCGTTGGTTTCGCAGTATATATGGAGTTGAATCACATGCAGTTTCTGGACCTACGAGCAAGAATTGTTTTCTGATAAGGAAAGTCACTATTGTGCTCCCATTGTCATACACAGTGCAAATAGCACACGCGTCTGTTCCCAGCAAGTACAGTGTATTGGACTGAAGAGGATCTACTGTTCTTGTCAGGTTTATAAGGAGAATTGAACTAGATATGGCCGTGTGTGTAGGAAGCACAGTTTTTTTGTTCTGAGCAAGCTCACTGTTCGGACCCCATAGGAAACACAGTAGAGTAGAAGAGTGCTCTTTTCTCAAAAGCAGAGTGTGTTTCTTGTAAGGCGAGCTAGCATTTGTTTCCCAGTCCTAAATGGAGTTGAATCACATGCAGTTTCTGATCCTACGAGCAAAAGTTGTTTTCGGGTAAAGAAAGTCACTATTGCACTCCCATTGCCATACACAGTGCAAATAGCACTCCCAGCAACTATAGTGTATTGGACTGAAGAGGATCTACTGTTCTTGTCAGTTTCCTAAGCAGAATTGAACTAGATATGGCCGTGTGTGTAGGAAGCACAGTTCTTTTGTTCTGAGCAAGCTCACTTTTCGGACCCCATAGGAAACACAGTAGAGTAGAAGAGTACTCTTTTCTCAAAAGAGAGTGTGTTTCTTGTAAGACAAGCTAGCGTTTGTTTCCCAGTCCTAAATGGAGTTGAATCACATGCAGTTTCTGGTCCTACGAGCAAGAGTTGTTTTCTGGTAAGGAAAGTCACTATTGCGCTCCCATTGCCATACAGAAGTGCAAATAGCACACGCGTCTGTTCCCAGCAAGTACAGTGTATCGGACTGAAGAGGAGCTACTGTTCTTGTCAGTTTCCTAAGCAGAATTGAACTAGATATGGTCCATGTGTGTAGGAAGCACAGTTTTTTTGTTCTCAGCAAGCTCACTGTTCTGGCCCTCTAGGATACGCAGTAGAGTAGAAGAGTGCTCTTTTCTCTAAACCAAAGTGTGTTTCTTGTAAGGTGAGCTCGCGTTTGTTTCCCAGTCCTAAATGGAGTTGAGTCTCATGCAGTTTTTGGTCCTACGAGCAAGAGTTGTTTTCTGGTAAGAAGAGTCACTATTGCGCTCCAAATGCCATACACAGTGCAAATAGCACTCGCGTCTGTTCCCAGCAAGTACAGAGTATGGGACTGTATAGGAGCTACTGTTCTTGTCAGTTTCCTAAGCAGAATTGAACTAGATATGGTCCATGTGTTTAGGAAGCACAGTTCTTTTGTTCTAAGCAAGCTCACTGTTTGGACCCCATAGGAAACACAGAAGAGTAGAAGAGTGCTCTTTTCTCTAAAGCAGAGTGTGTTTCTTGTAAGTCGAGCTAGCGTTTGTTTCCTTGTCCTAAATGAAGTTGAATCCCATGCAGTTTCTGGTCCTACGAACAAGAGTTGTTTTCTGGTAAGGAAAGTCACTATTGCGCTCCCATTGCCATACACAGTGTAAATAGCACTCGCGTCTGTTCCCAGCAAGTACAGTGTATTGGACTGAATAGGTGCTACTGTTCTTGTCAGTTTCCTAAGCAGACTTGAACTAGATATGGCCGTGTGTGTAGGAGGCACAGTTTTTTTGTTCTGAGCAAGCTCACTGTTCGGAACACATAGGAAACACAGTAGAGTAGAAGAGTGCTCTTTTCTCAAAAGCAGAGTGTGTTTCTTGGAAGGCGAGCTAGCTTTTGTTTCCTAGTCCTAAATGGAGTTGAGTCACACGCAGTTTTTTGTCCTACAAGCAAGAGTTCTTTTCTGGTAAGACGAGTCACTATTGTGCTCCAAATGCCATACACAGTGCAAATAGCACTCATGTCTGTTCCACGCAAGTACAGTGTATTGGACTGAAGAGGAGCTACTGTTCTTGTCAGTTTCCTAAGCAGAGTTGAACTAGATATGGACCCTGTGTGTAGGAAGCACAGTTCTTTTGTTCTGTGCAAGCTCACTGTTCTGGCCATATAGGAAACACAGTAGAGAAGAAGAGTGCTCTTTTCTCAAAAGCAGAGTGTGTTTCTAGTAAGGCGAGCTAGTGTTTGTTTCCCAGTCCTAAATGGAGTTGAATCACATGCAGTTTCTGGTCTTACGAGCAAGACTTGTTTTCTGGTAAGGAAAGTCACTATTGCGCTCCCATTGCCATACACAGTGCAAATAGCACTTGCGTCTGTTCCCAGCAAGTACAGTGTATCGGACTGAAGAGGAGCTACTGTTCTTGTCAGTTTCCTAAGCAGACTTGAACTAGATATGACCGTGTGTGTAGGAAGCACAGTTTTTTTGTTCTGAGCAATCTCACTGTTCGGACCCCATAGGAAAAACAGTAGAGTAGAAGAGTGCTCTTTTCTCAAAAGCAGAGTGTGTTTCTTGTAAGGCGTGCTAGCGTTTGTTTCCGAGTCCTAAATGGTGTTGAATCACATGCATTTTCTGGTGCTACGAGCAAGAGTTGTTTTCTGGTAAGGAAAGTCACTATTGCAATCCCATTGCCATACACAGTGCAAATAGCCCTCCCGTCTGTACCCAGCAAGTACAGTGTATTGGACTGAAGAGGAGCTACTGTTCTTCTCAGTTTCTTAAGAAGAGTTGAACTAGATATGGCCGTGTGTGTAGGAAGCACAGTTCTTTTTTCTGAGCAAGCTCACAGTTCTGGCCCTATAGGAAACACAGTAGAGTAGAAGAGTGCTCTTTTCTCAAAAGCAGAGTGTGTTTCTTGTAAAGCAAGCTAGAGTTTGTTTCCCAGTCCTAAATGGAGTTGAGTCACATGCAGTTTTTTGTCCTACGAGCAAGCGTTCTCTTCTGGTAAGACGAGTCACTATTGTGCTCCAATTGCCGTACACAGTGCAAATAGCACTCGCGTATGTTCCCAGCAAGTACAGTGTATTGGACTGAAGAGGATCTACTGTTCTTGTCAGGTTCCTAAGCAGAATTGAACTAGATATGGGTGTGTGTGTAGGAAGCACAGTTCTTTTGTTCTGAGCAAGCTCACTGTTCAGGCCTTATAATAAACACAGTAGAGTAGAAGAGTGCTCTTTTCTCTAAAGCAGAGTGTGTTTCTTGTAAGGCCAGCTAGCATTTGTTTTCCAGTTTTAAATAGAGTTGAATCACATGCAGTTTCTGGTCCTACGAGCAAGAGTTGTTTTATGGTAAGAAGAGTCAGTAGTGTGTTGCCATTGCCATACACAGGACAAATAGCACTGGCGACTGTTCCCAGCAAGTACAGTGTATCGGACTGAAGAGGAGCTACTGTTCTTGTCAGGTTCCTAATCAGACTTGAACTAGATATGGCCATGTGTGTAAGAAGCACAGTTCTTTTGTTCTGAGCAAGCTCACTGTTCAGGCCCTATAGGAAACACAGTAGAGTAGAAGAGTGCCCTTTTCTCAAAAGCAGAGTGTGTTTCTTGTAAGGCAAGCTAGCGTTGGTTTCGCAGTATATATGGAGTTGAATCACATGCAGTTTCTGGACCTACGAGCAAGAATTGTTTTCTGATAAGGAAAGTCACTATTGTGCTCCCATTGTCATACACAGTGCAAATAGCACACGCGTCTGTTCCCAGCAAGTACAGTGTATTGGACTGAAGAGGATCTACTGTTCTTGTCAGGTTTATAAGGAGAATTGAACTAGATATGGCCGTGTGTGTAGGAAGCACAGTTTTTTTGTTCTGAGCAAGCTCACTGTTCGGACCCCATAGGAAACACAGTAGAGTAGAAGAGTGCTCTTTTCTCAAAAGCAGAGTGTGTTTCTTGTAAGGCGAGCTAGCATTTGTTTCCCAGTCCTAAATGGAGTTGAATCACATGCAGTTTCTGATCCTACGAGCAAAAGTTGTTTTCGGGTAAAGAAAGTCACTATTGCACTCCCATTGCCATACACAGTGCAAATAGCACTCCCAGCAACTATAGTGTATTGGACTGAAGAGGATCTACTGTTCTTGTCAGTTTCCTAAGCAGAATTGAACTAGATATGGCCGTGTGTGTAGGAAGCACAGTTCTTTTGTTCTGAGCAAGCTCACTTTTCGGACCCCATAGGAAACACAGTAGAGTAGAAGAGTACTCTTTTCTCAAAAGAGAGTGTGTTTCTTGTAAGACAAGCTAGCGTTTGTTTCCCAGTCCTAAATGGAGTTGAATCACATGCAGTTTCTGGTCCTACGAGCAAGAGTTGTTTTCTGGTAAGGAAAGTCACTATTGCGCTCCCATTGCCATACAGAAGTGCAAATAGCACACGCGTCTGTTCCCAGCAAGTACAGTGTATCGGACTGAAGAGGAGCTACTGTTCTTGTCAGTTTCCTAAGCAGAATTGAACTAGATATGGTCCATGTGTGTAGGAAGCACAGTTTTTTTGTTCTCAGCAAGCTCACTGTTCTGGCCCTCTAGGATACGCAGTAGAGTAGAAGAGTGCTCTTTTCTCTAAACCAAAGTGTGTTTCTTGTAAGGTGAGCTCGCGTTTGTTTCCCAGTCCTAAATGGAGTTGAGTCTCATGCAGTTTTTGGTCCTACGAGCAAGAGTTGTTTTCTGGTAAGAAGAGTCACTATTGCGCTCCAAATGCCATACACAGTGCAAATAGCACTCGCGTCTGTTCCCAGCAAGTACAGAGTATGGGACTGTATAGGAGCTACTGTTCTTGTCAGTTTCCTAAGCAGAATTGAACTAGATATGGTCCATGTGTTTAGGAAGCACAGTTCTTTTGTTCTAAGCAAGCTCACTGTTTGGACCCCATAGGAAACACAGAAGAGTAGAAGAGTGCTCTTTTCTCTAAAGCAGAGTGTGTTTCTTGTAAGTCGAGCTAGCGTTTGTTTCCTTGTCCTAAATGAAGTTGAATCCCATGCAGTTTCTGGTCCTACGAACAAGAGTTGTTTTCTGGTAAGGAAAGTCACTATTGCGCTCCCATTGCCATACACAGTGTAAATAGCACTCGCGTCTGTTCCCAGCAAGTACAGTGTATTGGACTGAATAGGTGCTACTGTTCTTGTCAGTTTCCTAAGCAGACTTGAACTAGATATGGCCGTGTGTGTAGGAGGCACAGTTTTTTTGTTCTGAGCAAGCTCACTGTTCGGAACACATAGGAAACACAGTAGAGTAGAAGAGTGCTCTTTTCTCAAAAGCAGAGTGTGTTTCTTGGAAGGCGAGCTAGCTTTTGTTTCCTAGTCCTAAATGGAGTTGAGTCACACGCAGTTTTTTGTCCTACAAGCAAGAGTTCTTTTCTGGTAAGACGAGTCACTATTGTGCTCCAAATGCCATACACAGTGCAAATAGCACTCATGTCTGTTCCACGCAAGTACAGTGTATTGGACTGAAGAGGAGCTACTGTTCTTGTCAGTTTCCTAAGCAGAGTTGAACTAGATATGGACCCTGTGTGTAGGAAGCACAGTTCTTTTGTTCTGTGCAAGCTCACTGTTCTGGCCATATAGGAAACACAGTAGAGAAGAAGAGTGCTCTTTTCTCAAAAGCAGAGTGTGTTTCTAGTAAGGCGAGCTAGTGTTTGTTTCCCAGTCCTAAATGGAGTTGAATCACATGCAGTTTCTGGTCTTACGAGCAAGACTTGTTTTCTGGTAAGGAAAGTCACTATTGCGCTCCCATTGCCATACACAGTGCAAATAGCACTTGCGTCTGTTCCCAGCAAGTACAGTGTATCGGACTGAAGAAGAGCTACTGTTCTTGTCAGTTTCCTAAGCAGACTTGAACTAGATATGACCGTGTGTGTAGGAAGCACAGTTTTTTTGTTCTGAGCAATCTCACTGTTCGGACCCCATAGGAAAAACAGTAGAGTAGAAGAGTGCTCTTTTCTCAAAAGCAGAGTGTGTTTCTTGTAAGGCGTGCTAGCGTTTGTTTCCGAGTCCTAAATGGTGTTGAATCACATGCATTTTCTGGTGCTACGAGCAAGAGTTGTTTTCTGGTAAGGAAAGTCACTATTGCAATCCCATTGCCATACACAGTGCAAATAGCCCTCCCGTCTGTACCCAGCAAGTACAGTGTATTGGACTGAAGAGGAGCTACTGTTCTTCTCAGTTTCTTAAGAAGAGTTGAACTAGATATGGCCGTGTGTGTAGGAAGCACAGTTCTTTTTTCTGAGCAAGCTCACAGTTCTGGCCCTATAGGAAACACAGTAGAGTAGAAGAGTGCTCTTTTCTCAAAAGCAGAGTGTGTTTCTTGTGAAGCAAGCTAGAGTTTGTTTCCCAGTCCTAAATGGAGTTGAGTCACATGCAGTTTTTTGTCCTACGAGCAAGCGTTCTCTTCTGGTAAGACGAGTCACTATTGTGCTCCAATTGCCGTACACAGTGCAAATAGCACTCGCGTATGTTCCCAGCAAGTACAGTGTATTGGACTGAAGAGGATCTACTGTTCTTGTCAGGTTCCTAAGCAGAATTGAACTAGATATGGGTGTGTGTGTAGGAAGCACAGTTCTTTTGTTCTGAGCAAGCTCACTGTTCAGGCCTTATAATAAACACAGTAGAGTAGAAGAGTGCTCTTTTCTCTAAAGCAGAGTGTGTTTCTTGTAAGGCCAGCTAGCATTTGTTTTCCAGTTTTAAATAGAGTTGAATCACATGCAGTTTCTGGTCCTACGAGCAAGAGTTGTTTTATGGTAAGAAGAGTCAGTAGTGTGTTGCCATTGCCATACACAGGACAAATAGCACTGGCGACTGTTCCCAGCAAGTACAGTGTATCGGACTGAAGAGGAGCTACTGTTCTTGTCAGTTTCCTGAGTAGAGTTGAACTAGATATGGCCCCTCTGTGTAGGAAGCACAGTTCTTTTGTTCTGAGCAAGCTCACTGTTCTGGCCCTATAGGAAACACAGTAGAGTAGAAGAGTGCTCTTTTCTCAAAAGCAGAGTGTGTTTCTTGTAAGGCCAGATAGCGTTTGTTTCCCAGTCATAAATAGAGTTGAATCACATGCAGTTTCTGGTCCTATGAGCAAGAGTTTTTTTATGGTAAGAAGAGTCAGTATTCTGCTGCCATTGCCATACACTGTGCAAATAGCACACGCGTCTGTTCCCAGCAAGTACAGCGTATTGGACTGAAGAGGAGCTACTGTTCTTGTCAGTTTCCTAAGCAGAGTTGAACTAGATATGGCCCCTGTGTGTAGGAAGCACAGTTCTTTTGTTCTGAGCAAGCTCACTGTTCTGGCCCTATAGGAAACACAGTAGACTAGAAGAGTGCTCTTTTCTCAAAAGCAGAGTGTGTTTCTTGGAAGGCGAGCTAGTGTTTGTTTCCCAGTCCTAAATGGAGTTGAGTCACATGCAGTTTTTTGTCCTATGAGCAAGAGTTGTTTTCTGGTAAGACGAATCACTATGTGCTCCAATTGCCATACACAGTGCAAATAGCATTCGCGTCTGTTCCCCGCAAGTACAGTGTATTGGACTGAAGAGGAGCTACTGTTCTTGTCAGTTTCCTAAGCAGAGTTGAACTAGATATGGCCCGTGTGTAGGAAGCACAGTTCTTTTGTTCTTAGAAAGCTCACTGTTCGGACCACATAGGAAACACAGTAGAGTAGAAGAGTGCTCTTTTCTCAAAAGCAGAGTGTGTTTCATGTAAGGCGAGCTAGCATTTGTTTCCCAGTCCTAAATGGAGTTGAGTCACATGCAGTTTCTGGTCCTAGGAGCAAGAGATGTTTTCTGGTATGGAAAGTCACTATTGCGCTCCCATTGCCATCCACAGTGCAAATAGCACTCGCTTCTGTTCCCAGCAGTACAGTGTATCGGACTGAAGAGGAGCTCCTGTTCGTGTCAGTTTTCTAAGCAGAGTTGAACTAGATATGGCCCGTGTGTAGGAAGCACAGTTCTTTTGTTCGGAGCAAGCTCACTGTTCTGGCCCTATAGGAAACACAGTAGATTAGAAGACTGCTCTTTTCTCAAAAGCAGAGTGTGTTTCTTGAAAGGCCAGTGAGCGTTTGTTTCCTAGTCCTAAATGGAGTTGAATCACATGCAGTTTCTGGTCCTACGAGCAAGAGTTGTTTTATGGTAAGAAGAGTCACTATTGCGCTGCCATAGCCATACAGAGGACAAATAGCACTGGCGTCTGTTCCCAGCAAGTACAGTGTATTGGACTGAAGAGGATCTACTGTTCTTGTCAGGTTTCTAAGCAGAATTGAACTAGATATGGCCGTGTGTGTAGGAAGCACAGTTCTTTTGTTACGAGCAAGCTCACTGTTCTGGCCCTATAGGAAACACAGTAGAGTAGAAGAGTGCACTTTTCTCAAAAGCAGAGTGTGTTTCTTGTAAGGCGAGCTAGTGTTTGTTTCCCAGTCAGAAATGGAGTTGAATCACATACAGTTTTGTTCCTACTAGCATGAGTTGTTTTCTGGTAAGGAAAGTCACTATTGCGCTCCCATTGCCATACACAGTGCAAATAGCACTCGCGTCTGTTCCCAGAAAGTACAGTGTATTGGACTGAAGATGAGCTACTGTTCTTGTCAGTTTCCTAAGCAGAGTTGAACTAGATATGGCCCCTGTGTGTAGGAAGCACAGTTCTTTTGTTCTGAGCAAGTTCACTGTTCGGACCACTTAGGAAACACTTTAGAGTAGTAGATGGCTCTTTCCTCAAAAGCAGAGTGTGTTTCTTCTAACGCGAGCTAGCGTTTGTTTCCCAGTCCTAAATGGAGTTGAGTCACATGCAGTTTCTGGTCCTATGAGCAAGAATTGTTTTCTGGTAAGAAGAGTCACTATTGCGCTTCAAATGCCATACACAGTGCAAATAGCACTCGCGTCTGTTCCCAGCATGTACAGAGTATGGGACTGTATAGGAGCTACTGTTCTTGTCAGTTTCCTAAGCAGAATTGAACTAGATATGGTCCATGTGTGTAGGAAGCACAGTTCTTTTGTTCTAAGCAAGCTCACTGTTTGGACCCCATAGGAAACACACAAGAGTAGAAGAGTGCTCTTTTCTCTAATGCAGAGTGTGTTTCTTGTAAGTCGAGCTCGCGTTTGTTTCCTTGTCCTAAATGAAGTTTAATCCCATGCAGTTTCTGGTCCTACGAACAAGAGTTGTTTTCTGGTAAGGAAAGTCACTATTGCGATCCCATTGTCATACACAGTGCAAATAGCACTCGTGTCTCTTCCCAGCAAGTACAGTGTATCAGACTGAAGAGAAGCTACTGTTCTTGTCAGTTTCCTAAGCAGAGTTGAACGAGATATTTCCCGTGTGTGTAGGAAGCACAGTTCTTTTATTCTGAGCAAGCTCACTGTTTGGACCCTATAGGAAACACAGTAGAGTAGAAGAGTGCTCTTTTCTCAAAAGCAGAGTATGTTTTTTGTAAGGAGAGCTAGCGTTTGTTTCCCAGTCCTAAATGGAGTTGAATCCCATGCAGTTTCTGGTCCTACGAGCAAGAGTTGTTTTCTGGTAAGAAGAGTCAATATTGCGCTGCCATTGCCATACACAAGATAAATAGCACTGTCGTCTGTTCCCAGCAAATACAGTGTATTGGACTGAAGAGGATCTACTGTTCTTGTCAGGTTCATAAGCAGAATTGAAGTAGATATGGCCGTGTGTGTAGGAAGCACAGTTCTTTTGTTCTGAGCAAGCTCACTGTTTGGAACACATAGTAAACACAGTAGAATAGAAGAGTGCTCTTTTCTCAAAAGCAGAGTGTGTTTCTTGGAAGGCGAGCTAGCGTTTGTTTCCCAGTCCTAAATGGAGTTCAGTAACATGCAGTTTTTTGTCCTACGAGCAAGAGTTGTTTTCTGGTAAGACGAGTCACTATTGTGCTCCAATTGCCATACACAGTGCAAATAGCACTCGCGTCTTCCCCGCAAGTACAGTGTATTGGACTGAAGAAGAGCTACTGTTCTTGTCAGTTTCCTAAGCAGAGTTGAACTAGATATGGCCCGTTTTTGTAGGAAGCACAGTTCTTTTGTTCGGAGCAAGCTCACTGTTCTGGCCCTATAGGAAACACAGTAGATTAGAAGACTGCTCTTTTCTCAAATGCAGAGTGTGTTTCTTGTAAGGCCAGTGAGCGTTTGTTTCCCTGTCCTAAATGGAGTTGAATCACATGCAGTTTCTGGTCCTACGAGCAAGAGTTGTTTTATGGTAAGAAGAGTCACTATTGCGCTGCCATTGCCATACACAGGACAAATAGCACTGGCGTCTGTTCCCAGCAAGTACAGTGTATTGGACTGAAGAGGATCTACTGTTCTTGTCAGGTTCCTAAGCAGAATTGAACTAGATATGGCCGTGTGTGTAGGAAGCACAGTTCTTTTGTTCTGAGCAAGCTCACTGTTCTGGCCCTACAGGAAACACAGTAGACTAGAAGAGTGCTCTTTTCTCAAAAGCAGAGTGTGTTTATTGTAAGGCGAGCTAGTGTTTGTTTCCCAGTCGGAAATGGAGTTGAATCCCATGCAGTTTCTGGTCCTACCAGCAAGAGTTGTTTTCTGGTAAGAAGAGTCATTTTTGCGCTCCCATTGCCATACACAGTGAAAATAGCACTCGCTTCTGTTCCCAGGATGTACAGTGTATTGGACTAAATAGGAGCTACTGTTCTTGTCAGTATCCTAAGCAGAGTTGAACTAGATATGGCCCGTGTGTGCAGGAAGCACTTTTCTTTTGTTCTGAGCAAGCTCACTGTTCGGACCCCTTCGGAAACACTTTAGATTAGAAGATGGCTCTTTTCTCAAAAGCAGAGTGTGTTTCTTCTAAGGCGAGCTAGCGTTTGTTTCCCAGTCCTAAATGGAGTTGAATCCCATGCAGTTTCTGGTCCTACGAGCAAGAGTTCTTTTCTGGTAAGAAGAGTCACTATTGCACTCCCATTGTCATACAGAGGGGAAATAGCACTCGCGTCTGTTCCCAGCAAGTACAGAGTATGGGACTGTATAGGAGCTACTGTTCTTGTCAGTTTCCTAAGCAGAATTGAACTAGATATGGTCCATGTGTGTAGGAAGCACAGTTCTTTTGTTCTAAGCAAGCTCACTGTTTGGACCCCATAGGAAACACACAAAGGTAGAAGAGTGCTCTTTTCTCTAAAGCAGAGTGTGTTTCTTGTAAGTCGAGCTAGCGTTTGTTTCCTTGTCCTAAATGAAGTTGAATCCCATGCAGTTTCTGGTCCTACGAACAAGAGTTGTTTTCTGGTAAGGAAAGTCACTATTGCTCTCCCATTGTCATACACAGTGCAAATAGCACTCATGTCTGTTCCCAGCAAGTACAGTGTATCATACTGAAGAGAAGCTACTGTTCTTGTCAGTTTCCTAAGCAGAGTTGAACGAGATATGTCCCGTGTGTGTAGGAAGCACAGTTCTTTTGTTCTGAGCAAGCTCACTGTTTGGAACACATAGGAAACACAGTAATGTAGAAGAGTGCTCTTTTCTCAAAAGCAGAGTGTGTTTCATGTATGGCAAACTAGCGTTTGTTTCCCAGTCCTAAATGGAGTTGAATCCCATGCAGTTTCTGGTCCTACGAGCAAGAGTTGTTTTCTGGTAAGAAGAGTCACTATTGTGCTGCCATTGCCATACACAGGACAAATAGCACTGGCGTCTGTTCCCAGCAAGTACAGTGTATTGGACTGAACAGGAGCTACTGTTCTTGTCAGGTTCCTAAGCAGACTTGAACTAGATGTGGCCCTGTGTGTAGGAAGCACAGTTTTTTTGTTCTGAGCAAGCTCACTGTTCGGAACACATAGGAAACACAGTAGAGTACAAGAGTGCTCTTTTCTCAAAAGCAGAGTGTGTTTCTTGGAAGGCGAGCTAGCGTTTGTTTCCTAGTTCTAAATGGAGTTGAGTCACATGCAGTTTTTTGTCCTACAAGCAAGAGTTGTTTTCTGGTAAGTCGAGTGACTATTGTGCTCCAATTTCCATACACAGTGCAAATAGCACTCGCGTCTGTTCCCAGCAAGTACAGTGTATCGGACTGAAGAGGAGCTACTGTTCTTGTCAGTTTCCTAAGCAGACTTGAACTAGATATGGCCGTGTGTGTAGGAAGCACAGTTTTTTTGTTCTGAGCAATCTCACTGTTCGGACCCAATAGGAAAAACAGTAGAGTAGAAGAGTGCTCTTTTCTCAAAAGCAGAGTGTGTTTCTTGTAAGGCGAGCTAGCGTTTGTTTCCCAGTCCTAAATGGAGTTGAATCACATGCAGTTTCTGGTCCTACGAGCAAGATTTGTTTTCTGGTAAGAACAGTCACTATTGCGATCCCATTGTCATACACAGTGCAAATAGCCCTCCCGTCTGTTCCCAGCAAGTACAGTGTATTGGACTGAAGAGGAGCTACTGTTCTTCTCAGTTTCTTAAGAAGAGTTGAACTAGACATGGCCCGTGTGTGTAGGAAGCACAGTTCTTTTTTCTGAGCAAGCTCACTGTTCTGGCACTATAGGAAACACAGTAGAGTAGAAGAGTGCTCTTTTCTCAAAAGCAGAGTGTGTTTCTTGTAAAGCGAGCTAGAGTTTGTTTCCCAGTCCTAAATGGAGTTGAGTCACATGCAGTTTTTTGTCCTACGAGCAAGCGTTCTTTTCTGGTAAGACGAGTCACTATTGTGCTCCAATTGCCATACACAGTGAAAATAGCACTCGCGTATGTTCCCAGCAAGTACAGTGTATTGGAATGAAGAGGACCTACTGTTCTTGTCAGGTTCCAAAGCAGAATTGAACTAGATATGGGTGTGTGTGTAGGAAGCACAGTTCTTTAGTTCTGAGCAAGCTCACTGTTCAGGCCTTATAATAAACACAGTAGAATAGAAAAGTGCTCTTTTCTCTAAAGCAGAGTGTGTTTCTCGTAAGGCCAGCTAGCGTTTGTTTCCCAGTCCTAAATAGAGTTGAATCACATGCAGTTTCTGGTCCTACGAGCAAGAGTTGTTTTCTGGTAAGAAGAATCACTATTTGGCTCCCATTGTCAAACACAGGGCAAATAGCACTGGCGTCTGTTCCCAGCAAGTACAGTGTATGGGACAGAAGAGGATCTACTGTTCTTGTCAGTTTCATAAGGAGAATTGAACTAGATATAACCATGTGTGTAGGAAGCACAGTTTTTTTGTTCTGAGCAAGCTCACTGTTCGGACCCCATAGGAAACACAGTAGAGTAGAAGAGTGCTCTTTTCTCAAAAGCAGAGTGTGTTTCTTGTAAGGCGAGCTAGCATTTGTTTCCCAGTCCTAAATGGAGTTGAATCACATGCAGTTTCTGATCCTACGAGCAAAAGTTGTTTTCGGGTAAAGAAAGTCACTATTGCACTCCCATTGCCATACACAGTGCAAATAGCACTCCCAGCAACTATAGTGTATTGGACTGAAGAGGATCTACTGTTCTTGTCAGTTTCCTAAGCAGAATTGAACTAGATATGGCCGTGTGTGTAGGAAGCACAGTTCTTTTGTTCTGAGCAAGCTCACTTTTCGGACCCCATAGGAAACACAGTAGAGTAGAAGAGTACTCTTTTCTCAAAAGAGAGTGTGTTTCTTGTAAGACAAGCTAGCGTTTGTTTCCCAGTCCTAAATGGAGTTGAATCACATGCAGTTTCTGGTCCTACGAGCAAGAGTTGTTTTCTGGTAAGGAAAGTCACTATTGCGCTCCCATTGCCATACAGAAGTGCAAATAGCACACGCGTCTGTTCCCAGCAAGTACAGTGTATCGGACTGAAGAGGAGCTACTGTTCTTGTCAGTTTCCTAAGCAGAATTGAACTAGATATGGTCCATGTGTGTAGGAAGCACAGTTTTTTTGTTCTCAGCAAGCTCACTGTTCTGGCCCTCTAGGATACACACTAGAGTAGAAGAGTGCTCTTTTCTCTAAACCAAAGTGTGTTTCTTGTAAGGTGAGCTCGCGTTTGTTTCCCAGTCCTAAATGGAGTTGAGTCTCATGCAGTTTTTGGTCCTACGAGCAAGAGTTGTTTTCTGGTAAGAAGAGTCACTATTGCGCTCCAAATGCCATACACAGTGCAAATAGCACTCGCGTCTGTTCCCAGCAAGTACAGAGTATGGGACTGTATAGGAGCTACTGTTCTTGTCAGTTTCCTAAGCAGAATTGAACTAGATATGGTCCATGTGTTTAGGAAGCACAGTTCTTTTGTTCTAAGCAAGCTCACTGTTTGGACCCCATAGGAAACACAGAAGAGTAGAAGAGTGCTCTTTTCTCTAAAGCAGAGTGTGTTTCTTGTAAGTCGAGCTAGCGTTTGTTTCCTTGTCCTAAA